>NC_041402.2:127021059-127091059 GCF_900747795.2 Erpetoichthys calabaricus | reverse complement strand
ATTGCGCTGTCACTGGTATTTTGATAAAAGAACTTGAACAACATATAAGAAGCGTATAAATTATTAAACAGTAAAACATTAACATTTAAGAAGTAAAGTTACATTCAGTACTACTGCAGTGCCTTCGGGTATACCTCATTTTTTGTTTGCTCATAACATGCCTAAATGTATACATTTTTTGGTGTACCTACCTGAGAACACGCAACATATAACCGAGCGTGGGAGAAGCATGGATTTTAAACACGTGTTGAGTTCATCTGCTGGTCTCCCTTGTGGAATAACTGGTAATGTTTCACTAAAATCTACAGTGAGTAAAACGACATTACCTCCTATTTTTTTTTTACGATCTCTGAGATCTTGCTTTTTTTTGGTTCAAGGCTTCATAAGCTCTTTTATGTTCTATGGTGTACTTATCCCAAACCATCATCTTTGAATGTTGCAAGACTTTCGCCTTGTATGTAGATCGGGGTAATTACATTCATTGCATTCCTAGTCTGAATCACAATCTGATTGTATGGGTGGTTACCTGGCACTGTAGGGTTGCCACCCGTCCTTTAAAATACGGAATCGTCCCGTATTTGAGAATGAAATTGCGCGTCCCGTTTTGAATCAATACGGGACGGGATTTATCCCGTATTTTTTTTATCATTTTTTTTAAAGCAGCGTCTCATGCAAATCATCCCACACGCATTTTATGAAGATGCCTCCTTTCGTAGTTTTGATTGGGTAATACTTGACGTCATCGTTAGTTTGATTGGTCTTTTTAACTGTCCAGTGAGGAGGGCGGGTCTTTTAAGTACAGTCTGCAAAGTGTTGGCACTGGGATGTGGCACCCGCTGCAGTATGCGTCCCTTATTTTTTTGTATTAAAAGTGGTAACCCAACCTGGCAGGTAACAGTAATGTTTGGTCATGAAGTCGTCTAAAATCCGCCACGTGCCCTCTTTGAAGTGTGAGAAGCAGATATATATAGCCAAATTCTCGCGCTTCGTTGCGGCGAAGTACTGCTTTTAATTTTTTAAGAAAAGAAAACCTTTTTAAACGGATCGAAAATACAGTATACCAATAACAATTTGTTAAGGATCTGTTTTTTTCTGAACCTCGCTTTTAACAGCTGTCGCGCTACGGCATGTGTTTCGTTTATTTGACAGTATGTAGATCGTGGTAATTACATTCATGGCATTCGTTTTCTGAATCACAATCTGACTGTATGGGTGGTTACCTGTCAGGTAACGCTTGTGGTTGGTCAGGAAGTCGCCTTACATCCGCCACGTGCCCTCTTTCTGTTCCCAGAAGCTGATCATAGAATGGTTTTAATAGTTTACTTTCAAATAATGCAAAGAGTATGCGACACGTGTTTCTCCCTAATTCTGGGCTCATCAGGCATACACACTCACTTCATCCCCTCTCGGGAATCGAATCTCTATCGTCAGCGCCAGAGTTGAAGCCCCTAACGTTGCGGTCAGCAAGTCGGCTAACATCCGCCATGTGCCATCTTTCAGTTGCGAGAAGCAGATCATAGAATGATTGAAACTGTTGCCCCTAACGTTGCGCTACGGCGTGTGGTTCATTTATACCTCATGTCTTCTCATTAAACTTTTATCTCGCGAATATGTTATTGCAATCTGCAGCGGGAGCGTTTCTATAAACTTAATTTAAACTTACGTTTTACACCGTGCTTTGTTTCCCTTATGAACATGCTTGTATGCTTCACTCGCTGGCTTCTTATTGTTTCGCTCCCTTCTCAATTGTTTAATGAATTTTTTGTTCTTCGCTGTTTGCGGCTCTTCCTTAATTTCTCCGTACTGAGTTCTTTTATCTCGCGAATATGTTATTGCAATCCGCAACGGGAGCGTTTCAATAAACTTAATTTAAACTTACGTTTTACACCGTGCTTTGTTTCCCTTATGAAGATGCTTGTATGCTTCACTCTCTCCCTTCTCAATTGTTTAATTAATTTTTTGTTCTTCGCTGTTTGCGGCTCTTCCTTCATTTCTCCTTACTCAGTTCACAGTCTTTTCACGTGATTACGTGGGAGGCGTGATGACGTGACACTCAACTCCGCCTCCCACGGCCATCAAGCTGCCGTCCATTACACTATATTGTCAAAAATGAGGTTCCAGTTATGACCATTACGCGTTGAATTTCGAAATGAAACCTGCCTAACTTTTGTAAGTAAGCTGTAAGGAATCAGCCTGCCAAATTTTAGCCTTCCACCTACACGGGAAGTTGGACAATTAGTGATGAGTGAGTCAGTCAGTCAGTGAGTCAGTGAGGGCTTTGCCTTTTATTAATTAGTATAGATATATATATAGCAAATTACCCGCACTTCGCAGCGGAGAAGTAGTGTGTTAAAGAGGTTATGTAAACATATATATACATATACATATATACATATATACACATATCAATATATATATACATATATATACACATATCAACATATATATACACATACATATACACATATACATAAACACACACATATACATCCATCCATCCATCCATCCATCCTCTTCATATATACATATATACATACATACATAGTGCGTTGTAACACGGGCTGTGATTGTTACATGGGAGGGAGACGACAAATCACGGCTTCCCGCTTTCTAATCGGGCCTGTGATTAGTGCTTTGACTGATGCCTAGATCCCACAGTATGTCCCCTTAGGAGAGGCGTTAGACAAGTGTAATTGAATAGTGGTGCTGCAAGTTTAAGCTTTACACCTGTTTTTAAGGCTTATTGACTGAAAGGGGCTTTCATGAAAAAACTTAGGGCTTTGCTACAGGATACACCCTCCGCAAGTTAAGGAAGTAAAAATAAAGGTATATAGTTCTGTTTTATTTAAACCTTTTAAGTTTGTATGCGGGCGGCATGGTGGCGCAGTGAAAGGTGCCAGTTAGGACACCTGGGTTCGCTTCCCTGCCTGGAGTTTGAATGTTCTCCCCGTGTCTGTCTGGGTTTCCTCTGGGTACTCCGGTTTCCTCCCACAGTCCAAAGACATGCATGTTAGGTGCATTGGCGATTCTAAATTGTCCCTGGTGTGTGGGTGTGTGTGGGTGTGTGCGCCCTGCGGTGGGCTGGCACCTTGCCCGGGGTTTGTTTCCTGCCTTGTGCCCTGTGTTGGCAGGGATTGGCTCCTGTATTTAGGATATAGCGGGTTGGATAATGGATGGATGGACATCTGTATGCATAGTGCTATTTGCCCGTTTTCGTTTTTTTCTTTCTTCAGTAATATTTCAGCAAACCCGGAGCTTGTCAGTTCAAATCCTGGTACTGACACCACTATGTGACCCTGAGGAAGTCACTTCACCTGCCTGTGCTGCAAAAAACAAAAGTAATGTAACAAATTGTACCTCAGATGTTGGAAGTTGCTGGAATAAAGGCATAAGTAAAATAGATAAATATGTATTATACACATAGGAACTATTAATTTATTTTCAGTTAAGTCATCTGCATCAAACCTTTATAAATGAGGGTTTCTCCTTTTTAGATAGTGCAAACTGTTTCTTCTTCATTGAGGTTTTCTCTTGGAGAGCTTTTTTCATTTCATTGAAAATTAAAGCAGCAGCTGCCAAAATATGTAGCTTTCTTATTAATTTTTCAACATTGTGTAAAATAAATTTATAAAGTAACATAAAAGGTTTAAATAGTGGTTATCCTTTTACACTAAAATATTACTAAAGAGATACAAAAAAAGTAAAATGCATATGTTCTTTTTCTTTAAGGAGATTAAATATTACTGAAGAAAGAAAAAAAAAACTAAAACAGCCAAATGGGGCTATGCATACGAACTTAAAAGGTTTAAATAAAACAGAAATATATACTTTTATTTTTACTTCCTTAACTTGTGGAGGGTGTATCCTGTAGCAAAGCCCTAACTTTTTTCGTGAAAGCCCGTTTCAGTCAATAAGTCTTAAAAAAAGGTGTAAAGATATTGACAATAAGCTACGCAAACCCACCAAGACATGGAATCGTTTAAAATCAAGTATCATTACATCTTCCTTTCTTAAAGAGAAGTAAGGCAGTACTTATAAGCTTACATATATATATATAGACATACATACATATATATATATATCTATATCTATATATGTATATCTATATATCTATATCTACAGTATATATATCTATATCTCTATATACATCTATATATATATATATATATATATATATATATATATATATATATATATATATATATATATATCCGTCTATATATCTATCTATATATATATATATATATATATATATATATATATATATATATATATATATATATATATTTAAATCTAAATCCCCGCGAAGTACTGCTTTTAAATTTTTATTAAGAAGAAAAGCTTTTTAAATTGAGGGAAAATATCCCAATAACAATTTGTTAAGGATCTGTTTTTTTGTGAAGCAGCCTTAACACAGCTTTTCCGCTGTTTTACAAACGAACGCCATATAAGGTCTTCCTTTTTCCTTGCTTTGCCAAGGAAGGAGACTTTTTATTGAATCCAAGGGTTCTTCGCTTTTTTTTTTTTGTTCGTTTATTACGATTGTTATAGTTCTGTTTCTATACCACGTTGTCAGTTCAGCACTCCGGTTGTAATATGACCAAGCCGTGCAAGCACACTCTTGAGAATGCAACGTATAGTTGTACAGGAGAAAAGCAATCTTGCCTCAAATCAATGGCAACCTTTTGTAGGTCTATGAACTTAATTTTAACTTTTGGTTTACACGGTGCTTTCTTTCCAAAGTACCTGCACTCATGAATATGTCTGTATGCGTCAGTCGCTCAAATCCACGCGTTTTGCACCGGCGAAGTACTGCTTTTAAATATTCTATTAGCTTGTTTGCATATATTTTTCCACAAATTAATATCACCTGATGTGTACTTCTCTTATGTGCTTTAAAGGGTTAAGAAGAAAAGAAAACCTTTTTAAATTGAGGGACAATATACCAATAACAGTTTGTTAAGGATCTGTTTTTTTGTGAAGCTGCCTTCACTCGAGTGACCACTTCGAGCTGACTTGCTGGCCAACCATAAACGTTACCTGGTAGGTAACCACCCATACAATCAGATTGTGAATCAGACTACGAATGCCGTGAATGTAATTACCCCGATCTACATGTTGTCAAATAAACGAACCACATGCCGTGGCGCAATATTAGGGGCTTCGCCTCTAGCGCCGAGGTTCGATTCCCGTAAGGGAGTGAAGTGAGTGGGTGGTTACCTACCAGGTAACGCTTATGGTTGGCCAGCAAGTCAGGTAACATCAGCCACGGTGCCTTTAGTTGTGAGAAGCAGATCATAGAATGGTTGAAAATAGTTTACTGTCAAATAATGCAAAGAGTACGCAACATGTCTTTCCCCCTTATTCAAAATCTGAATAAAAGTGGGCAGACAGCACTACAGTAAATCAAGCAGAGTGTTCTTTGAAAATAAGAGACATAATTGGTAATCCCTGCACTCAATGGCAATGTTTTGGAATAGCACATGTTTAGCAGTAGGCAAAGGTCAGTTGTAGGAAGAGGACAGGTCCTATGGCCTAACATAAAGTTTGAATCCTAGAGGAGAAATGTAGAAGAGCTAGAGCTATCCAGCTGGGGTGTCAAGGTTCCTGGACAAGGGGTTATCTCCACAAAAAAAAATATTAACTGCATCAAAATATGGAAGATGTAGCTAATCAGCATTTCCTTTTTGCTCAGACCAGTTTATGGCACTCTTCCAACTCCAGCCAACTTGCTCAGGTGGGGCATGAGAGAGTACGATCTCCTGAGTCTGTCAGTGGAGCAGGACACTGACAGCAGTCTGTTGCTGGAGCTGCTCCTCTGTCTGGAGATGATACTGTCCAGTGGATGCAGTGGATTCTCCATGATTGACAGGAGCCTGCTCAGCGCCTATATGTATATATATATAGAGAGAGAGAGAGAGAGACTTTTGGTTTAGCAAAAGCTGCAATCTCTGATGAACATATTCCTAGGGAGTATGCACACCCTGCTGGATGCAGATGGCATGTGTCATAGACAGCTGGCAGCTCAATCCGGTCGGGACGTCCCAGGAAGGGAGGAATGGAGAAGGGCAGCCTTTTCAGGACGCTAGGTGGCAGCTCCCCTGGACGGTAAATGTACCCCGGATTCCTGCAGGGCATCATGGGACGTGGAGTCCATTTTTTCAGCCCTGTTGGGTGCTGTGGGCGCCGCCAGGGGGAGCTCCTAAAGGACCTGGGGACTCTTATTTTTCATACAACCCGGAAGTACTTTGGAGTCACGAGGACGGAAACCCACAGTACTTCCGGGATATTTGAGGACTGATGATGTGTCGTTTGACCCAGAAAAATAGAAGGAATATAAAAAGGACTGTTGGAGACCCAGCAGAGAGAGCCGGAGTTGGGAGGTTGGGTGTGGAGGATTGTTATTGTACTATTATTAATTATTGTTATTGAAGAATTGTGGAGTGTGTGGTGTTTTGTGCACTTATTTGAAGAAAATATTAAAAATTCTTCTTGGTGTTTTTAAATGTGTATCCTGGATGTCTGTCTGTTGGGTTTCACGGGGCAACAGCACCCCTAGCGTCCACACATGTTAGTCATAATGTTACCCTATCTGTATTTATATGGTTATTGAAAGCTTTGTCAATGTTTCAATGCTGTAATGACACTTCTACGGTCAAATGCACAAGTGCAAAATAAATACATAAATTCTACAAATGTAAGTGGCTTGAAATGTCTTGATGAAATGTAAATTTTAAGTACAGTGAAACCTCGTTTGTCAAACATAATTCCATCGTAACAACTGTCCAGAAACTGATATGAAAACTGAAACAATTTTCCCATAAGAATTAATGTAAAATGGATTAAAGTGTTCCCAAACCCCAAATGATTGTTTAAACCTTTATAATAGTATTTCATGCATAATATTTAATACAAAAACAATGAAAATGCATAAAATCTTAAACAAAAAGAATTATTGCAATGAACAGATAAAATATAGATGAAAATTTAACTTCACTTTACCTGAGTGGAGTTTTTCAGCCCCGTGGTGGCTTATAGGGCGGATGTCAACATTTGTCGAAGTGAGGGGCTGAGGGCAGAAATCAGCTGTAAACGTTAAAAAATGCACTGTTATAGTAAGGGTAGACTCTTTTTGCTTGGAGGAATATTAGACTCATTGAGATCGAAAAACAAAAGTGCATTACTGGCATCGGCTGATTGGTCCCTAGCTGATAGAGGGGCTGAACATGTTCGTGTAGCTGACATGCCTAAGGCAATGATCACCTGGGACGACTAATATTTACAATGACAAGAGCTACAAACCAAATTGCGTCACACTGTGACCTCCGCTGTTGCCCCCATCCACTGCTACCCCCAAGCAATCGCAATCGTGGCAGCCATAACTGGTGAGAGCAGCCATAGAACAAGCAACAGAAGTTTTATGATGATTTATGTGTGAAACCATTGCTTAGCTTGACTGGCGCTCCCCCCTCCGAGCTGCCACTAGTGCTACTGCATGTAGCAACAAATGTTTAATATTATTTTTGTGATTCATTCCTTCAAAGTGTATATGATGTAGGGAAGAGGTCAGCAAAAATTTGAACCACCATACAAGTAAGGTGATTTTTAAAATGTTTTTACTTAATGTTTTCTCCTTGGCTTTTTCCAAAGTCCTCTTCACTTTTCAACTTTGACATTTCACAGTAAAAAAACAAACCATAAAAGTGCAAATTGCTATCACTGATTCTGTCTTTGCGTTTACTGAAGTTCACAGTTAAAGCTGCTAAAAATATTCCAAGCTATAGAAAAAAAAATCATTTGGAGGAATATAGCACAAAGAAATGCTCTTATGACTCATACAATTTTAATGCTGTTTCAAAGTATTTGCCACTAACATGAGCAGAACAAAATGTTTTTGGTATTATTTCCAAAGTATACATGCAAAGAAAGTAAATAAGTAAACCACAAAAAAAAAAACCTCAAACTTCATGCAATAGTACTACAGATCAAAGTATTTTTTTCTTATTAAAGATTGTACTTGTGGTAGGCTTAAAGACACGTTTCAGGGGTATGTGAGATGAGTTAGTGCTGTTGCCTTTGGGGGTGTAATAATCCATTTATTCATCTTCTGAATGTTGTATTACTAGTAAAGACAGAAATGAACTATAAATGAGCATCCAGTACATCACAGACTGCGTGATGATTGATTTTTACACAAATAATTGAGGATGTGATTATAGATAGATAGATAGATAGATAGATAGATAGATAGATAGATAGATAGATAGATAGATAGATAGATAGATAGATAGATAGATAGATACTTTTTTAATCCCAAGGGAAAATTCACATACTCCAGCAGCACCATACTGATAAAAACAATATTAAATTAAAGAGTGATAAAAATGCAGGTATAACAGACAGTAACTTTGTATAATGTTAATGTTTCTCCCCCCAGTGGAACTGAAGAGTCGCATAGTGTGGGGGCGGAACGATCTCCTCAGTCTGTCAGTGGAGAAGGACAGTGACAGCAGTCTATTGCTGAAGCTGCTCCTCTGTCTGGAGATGATACTGTTCAGTGCATGCAGTGGATTCTCCATGATTGACAGGAGCCTGCTCAGCGCCCGTCACTCTGCCACACATGTCAAACTGTCCAGCTCCATGTCTACAATAGAGTCTGCCTTACTCACCAGTTTGTCCAGGCGTGAGGCGTCCCTCTTCTTTATGGTGCCCACCCAGCACACCACCGCATAGAAGAGGGCGCTTGCCACAACCATCTGATAGAACATCTGCAGATGTTGAAGGACGTCAGACTTCAAAGGAAGTATAGTCGGCTCTGTCCTCTCTTGTACAGAGCATCAGTATTGGCAGTCCAGTCCAATTTATCATCCAGCTGCACTCCCAGGTATTTATAGGTCTGCACCCTCTGCACACAGTCACCTCTGATGATCACAGGGCCCATGAGGAGCCTGGTCCTCCTAAAATCCACCACCAGCTCTTTGGTTTTGCTGGTGTTCAGTTGTAGGTGGTTTGAGTCGCACCATTTAACAAAGGCCTTGATTAGGTTCCTATACTCCTCCTCCTGCCCATTCCTGATGCAGCCCACAATAGCAGTGTCATCAGCGAACTTTTGAACGTGGCAGGACTCTGAGTTGTATTGGAAGTCCAATGTATATAGGCTGAACAGGACCGGAGAAAGTACAGTTCCCTGTGGCGCTCCTGAGCTGTGACCACAATTGAAGACCTGCAGGTCCCGAGACACACATACTGAGGTCTGTCTGTAAGATAGTCCACGATCCATGCCACCAGGTATGAATCTACTCCCATCTCTGTCAGCTTGTCCCTAAGGAGCAGAGGTTGGATGGTGTTGAAGGCGCTAGAGAAATCCAGAAACATAATTCTTACAGCACAACTGCCTCTGTCCAAGTGGGAGAGGGATCAGTGTAGCATATAGATGATGGCATCCTCTGCTCCCACCTTCTCCTGGTATGTGAACTGCAGAGGGTCGAGGGCGTGGCGGACCTGTGGCCTCAGGTGGTGAAGCAGTAGCCACTCCTTGCTCTTCATCACGTGTGACATCAGGGCAACAGACTGGAAGTCATTCAGCTCACTAGGACATGATACCTTTGGGACTGGGGTGATGCAAGATGTTTTCCAAAGCCTCGGGACTCTCCCCTGTTCCAGGCTTAGGTTGAAGATACGCTGTAGAGGACTCCCCAGCTCCAATGCACAGGCCTTCAGCAGTCGTGGTGATACTCCATCTGGACCCACTGCTTTGCTGGAAATGCTCTTATGACTCATCCAATTTTAATGCTGTTTCAAAGTATTTGCCACTAACATGGGCAGAACAAAATGTTTTTGGTATTATTTCCAAAGTATATATGCAAAGAAAGTAAATAAGTAAACCACAAAAAAAAAAAAAATCTCAAACTTCATGTAATGGTACTACAGATAAAAGTATTTTTTTCTTATTAAAGATTGTCCTTGTGGTAGGCTTAAAGATGTGTTTCAGGCTTATATGAGATGACTTAGTGTTCTTGCCTTTGGGGGTGTAATAATCCATTTATTCATCTTCTGAACGTTGTATTACTAGTAAAGACAGAAATGAACTGCAAATGAGCATCCAGTACAACACAGGCTGCGTGATGATTAATTTTTGCACAAATAATTGAGGATGTGATTATTTATAATAGATAGATAGATAGATAGATAGATAGATAGATAGATAGATAGATAGATAGATAGATAGATAGATAGATAGATACTTCATTAATCCCAAGGGGAAATTCACATACTCCAGCAGCAGCATACTGATAAAAACAATATTAAAGAGTGATAAAAATACAGGTACAACAGACAGTAACTTTGTATAATGTTAATGTTTACCCCCCCCTGGTGGAATTGAAGAGTCGCATAGTGTGGGGGAGGAACGATCTCCTCAGTCTGTCAGTGGAGCAGGACAGTGACAGCAGTCTATCGCTGAAGCTGCTCCTCTGTCTGGAGATGATACTGTTCAGTGGATGCAGTGGATTCTCCATGATTAACAGGAGCCTGCTCAGCACCCATTGCTCTGCCACGGATGTCAAACTGTCCAGCTCCGTGCCTACAATAGAGCCTGCCTTCCTCACCATAATGTCAGACCTGCAGTTCCCGAGACGCACATACTGAGGTCTGTCTGTAAGATAGTCCACGATCCATGCCACCGGGTACGAATCTAATCCCATCTCTGTCAGTTTGTCCCTTAGGAGCAGAGGTTGGATGGTGTTGAAGGCGCTAGAGAAGTCCAGAAACATAATTCTTACAGCACCACTGCCTCTGTCCAAGTGGGAGAGGGATTGGTGTAGCATATAGATGATGGCATCCTCCGCTCCCACCTTCTCCTGGTATGCGAATTGCAGAGGGTCAAAGGCATGGCGGACCTGTGGCCTCAGGTGGTGAAGCAGCAGCTGCTCCATGGTCTTCATCATATGTGACGTCAGGGCGACAGGCCAGAAGTCATTCAGCTCACTAGGACGTGATACCTTTGGGACAGGGGTGATGCAAGATGTTTTCAAAAGCCTCGGGACTCTCCCCTGTTCCAGGCTCAGGTTGAAGATACGCTGTAGAGGACTCCCCAGCTCCAATGCACAGGCCTTCAACATTTGTGGTGATACTCCATCTGGACCCACTGCTTTGCTGGCACGAAGTCTCCTCAGCTCTCTGCTTACCTGGGCTGCTGTAATTGTGGGTGGGGGGAAACTCTCTTCTATGCTGGCATGAGCAGAAGAATGGGTGGAGTGTGCAGTACTCTGAGGTGAGAGTGGGTTAGGGTGGTCAAACCTGTTAAAGAAGTTGTTCATCAGGTTTGCTCTCTCCACGTCTCTCTCGATGGTGGCACCCCACTTCGACCTGTAGCCAGTGATAATCTTCATCCCATCCCACACTTCCTTCATGCTGTTATTCTGTAACTTCTGCTCCAGCTTTCTCCTGTACTGCTCCTTCGCAGATAATAGTAAGTATGTGTAAAATATATTTATAATAAACTCTGTTATACACAAAATAATACCATCTGCAAAGAGCAATCTTTTTCATTTTCAATCATTAATCATTTTTCTGGACCTGTAGCATTTTGAAGGACCAAAGCGTGTCCCGGGTGCTTCAGTGGCTGGGCTGCAATAAAACTAGACAGGGAGTTGATATATCACATTACACAAATATGCACACTTTTTTTTTAAGTTCATGTTTATTGTCACATGTATAAATTGTAGTGAAAATCTTACTTGCATGTCTAATCAACTTGCAACATGTCACGATTCTCTGACACCATGATCAATGAGTATAACTAGTCAAATGTAGATCTTACCTTAAAATCTCTGGATTCTACAGCAATGAAAAGTTATTTGTTTAAAAAGTATCCTAAAAAACTCAAAATTCGTGAGGTCATGCATACATATAAAATATTTAAGTCAACATTAATAGAACTAGCAAATTTATTAAGAGTGAAATTTTGGATATCAATCAATCTAACATCTACATCTTTGGAATCTGGAAGGAGGAAATCCGGGTATTTGGAAAAAGTCCGTTTGGATATCACAAGGGTGTTCAGATTGCTGGAATCTGAACTCAGGATTCCAGAGTCGCAATGCTGCAGTTTTACTGCATTGCCACCCAGGAAAATTTATGAGGTACTTGTCAGTTGGTTTCTGATTACAGTATTGACAGGAAATGTGTCTCAGGTAAACTACCACAGACCATTACAAAGTGAAGTTTTGTTAATAGGTCATATTGCAGATATGGATAAACACTTTACTGATGCATATAAGTGATGTAAAGACCCAAAGAAGTGTATGTTTAGGTCTTCTTACATAGTAGTAAATGACTAAAAAATGTCTGTTTCCAGTACCTAAACTAAAGTGTTATAAAGAAAACAAGGATAAGCAAACAAGGTAAAACAGAAACAAGGATAAGAATCTGTCATCTGTCAAATCTGTCTCCTAAACAAGATTAAGTTTGTCTGCTTATTCTGAATCACTGTTCACAAAGCTTTGTTACTTGAAAACCATATTATCTGAAACTGTGCACAGATTTTGAATTATGTGAACACTAGAGGGCACCAGAGTGCACCCTACTGTAGACACAACCTCACAGAGTCCAATTTAAAAAAGACGGTTTATTTTTACAACTGCCTTCCACAAGGGTTCCAATAGTGCAATAAACACAATTCTCTTCACTTTTTCTCTTTTTTTTTTCCTCCTCTACACTTCCCAGGCGATTTTTGTACACTTCTACCCAACTCTTACTCGCCTGAGTGAGTCTGAGCAGCTTCTTTTATCCTGGACCTGGGAGTACTTCCGGTGCTAAGGTATAGCCCGATGGAAGTACTTCTGGGTGAAACGGAAGTCCCATAAAGCAGGAAAGAGGAATCCCTGAATTACCCTGGCAGCCCCCACTGAACCCAACAAGGTTGTTCTTGAGAACTACAACATCCAGTGTGTCTTGTGAGTATCTGTGCAGGTACAACCTCTCAGGGAGGCTCCCTCCTATTGTGTTGGGGGAGCCCATGGTCCTGCCAGGTTGTCTCCCTCGTCCCTCCATTATACTGTGCTCCAGGTATTGTGCAGACCGGCAGAAAGAAATCTTCACCCTGTTTCTTGTGGCATCCTCGGGCTGGCCTCAAATCCAATAAAGGAACCATACTTCATCCCACTGGAACACCCACCCATGTGTGCCATCCATTACAATATATATATATAGTCACACATGCATGATTAGGGGACAACCAAAGGCCTGAATAAATGTAGTTCCACGCCGAACCAGGGGGTGGCGAAGTGCGCTAATTCTCTCTCTTAATTCCTTACAGACCATTCTCAGGAATTCCCGCCCTGTTCTGGGGCAGCCAATGGCGTCACTTCTGGTTCCGGTCCTGATGACATTACTTCCCCTGCGATGATATAAAAGCCCCCATCTTAAGATGATACTCAGTTCTGTTTTGGACTCCATTGTGTGAACATGTTATTGTTTTTTGACAGATTTTGCAGCTGGGAAATATTATACGAGTGGCTGCCCCAAACATTCCCAATGTCTCTGGGTTATTCTTGTTACAGTGGTGTAGTTGGCAGGATAGAAATTATCCCAGAACAAAATGGTATCGGACCTGAATTGTGAACAGGTGGGGTTCGTCCTGGACTTCAGAAAGAACTGGTGCAGACTCCACTCCATTTGTCTTGTTTCAAGCCACATAAATTGCATAGGGAGAGTGTCGATGAGACACACAGAAGTGGGCTGTCTCTGTGGGGGAAGAGACAGGGACTTATTATGCCTTCTCAGGCGAGAGGGCCGTCGCCCCACTGGTGCCAAGGCCCCTGAGAAAGGTGGGGATTCCCTGACCAGCAGGTGAAGTTTTTGCGGACCTGGAAACTAAATCCAGACAGATCTACCCAAGAGCAGGTGGATGCTCTTTAGAAAAGGTGGCGGAGTGGTTAAATCCCTCTGAGTGCTCCAACTTCCAATATAGTAAAGAAGGTGGCCTGCTTTATTTTTTTGAATAATATACCTGAGCCTTTCACCCAGCCGGTCTGGGGGAAATTCACTATGGACGAACTCATCAGGCTCGTAGAAACCACCCAGATGGCCTTACAGACTGAGAGAGTAGAACGGTCCTTTAGTGGACGGTATGGAGATTACATTCCGACTAGACCGCTCCCTCGACACAAGCCGTAGTTTGCACCGGAGTCCCTGGAGCTGTGGGCGTGCCGCTCACTTGGGGACAAGGCGGGATGCAAGTGGAGAGGGGGAGGTGGATTGTGCGTGCTTTCAAACCCCCTGTCAATGCCTTATACAAGAGTGGCAATTGTTAATGGATTCAAAGTAAAAGCCCTATTTGATTCCGGCAGCAACATTTCTATTCTTGACCACCGGTACGTTCTGCCGCGACAATGGATAAATATAATGACCAATATAACTTGTATACATGGAGATATCCGATACTACAAAACCGCCTGATGTTTCATCAGCCAGGGAGGACTGGTAAGAAAAATCCCTGTAGCGGTCCTCCCAAAATCCCCTTTCGCTGTGATTCTAGGGCAAGACTGGTCTGATATTAAAAGCGGTGAAGAACTACTCACTCCCGATACTAATCTGGGCCTAGTAACAGACTGGAATAATACGTCGCAGGTTGTTTCCACGCCGTGTACTCAGCCAGCGGAGAGCAGTGTGGGAAGCGAAGAGGTGGATGGGTAGGTGCCTGATCCGTCGCAAACCGTTATATCAAAAGAGTGCTGACGCTCCACCCCTTGAGGTCAGACCAGACCGTCTCTCTGATCTAAGCTTTCAATTTAGACAGACGCTAGCCTCGTTTAAAAGGGAGCAATGGAATGATGACTCCCTGAAATTTGCAAAGAATGCAGTGGTAATAGTCAACGGCTAACGCACCAATCAACCCATGCCACAGTGCCCCCACTTTGTTATGGAAAATGATTTGTTATATCGGGTCAGTAAACATGAGGGGGAGGTACGGAAGTTGCTGCTGATTCCACGAACATTCCGGCGGCAGGTTTGTGAGTTAGCACACGCCCACCTCCTAGGAGGCCACCTGGGCACTGAGAAAGCATTAGAGTGTATTAAGCTCCGATTTTATTGGCTGGGAATTAACGAGGATGTTTGCCGCTTTTTTATCTCTTGCCCAGAGTGTCAACTGGGTCAAATTCCTGGGAGGGACCATGCTCCTCTCGTTCCCCTTCCCTTAATTGATGTCCTGTTTGAGAGAATAGGGGTCGATATCGTAGGACCATTGGAACCCTCAGCCCGAGGACATAAATATATATTAGTCCTCGTGGATTATGTGACCCGATATCCAGAAGCTGTTCCGTTGCACTCAGCTACTTCCAAAGCCATTGCACCGGAACTGGTAGGGGTCTTTACGCGAAATGGCATCCCTAAAGAAGTCCTTACAAACCAAGGGACGCCGTTTACCTTGGAGACATTCAGGGAGACGGCCAAGTTACTTAAAATAAAGCATCTAAAGACCGCGGTATATCATCCTCAAATTGACGGTCTAGTTGAGAGATTTAATCAGACTCTCAAACAGATGCTCTGCAAGGTGGTCAGCGGGGATGGAAGGAACTGGGGTTAACTCCTCCCCTTTGTGCTCTTTGCCTACAGAGAAGTCCCTCAAGCTTTGATGGGGTTCTCACCGTTTGAATTATTATACAGATGACAACCCCAGGGTATATTGAACATTTTGAAAGAAGATTGGGAAAGAGAGGCTCTTCCCTCCACTAATATTTTAGAATAAATCGTGCAGTTATGCAATGAATTTGGGAAAATTGGGCCTATCCTAAAAAGTCACATGGAAGAGGCGCAAGCAGCACAGGCCCGCTATTATGACCGTGGCACAACGTTCCGGGAGTTCCAACTGGGGGATCAGGTTATGGTGTTGGTTTCCACCTCCCATTCTAAACTACTTGCCCATTGGCAGGGACCATACGAGGTTAAGGAGAGGAAAGGTGTCGTCGACTATTTGGTGAAACAGCCCAATTGTCAGCTGAGTGAGCAGATATATCATGTGAATATGCTGAAACCGTGGAAGGAAAGGGATCCCGATCCCTCCTCTGGCCAGCCCCACTCATTCTGTGCTCAGACCAATACCCTTAACTTTGGCTCTAACTTAAACACTCAACAAAGATGAGAGCTTGAAGCAGTTATCTTGTCCGTCCCGGAGGTGGCAGACGAAAAACCCGGAAGGAACTCTCTGATTGCCCATGATATTGTGACCGCACCTGGGGTTATAGTCCGAGAGCACCCCTATCGTCTTCCCGAGGCAAAGAAGGCTGAAGTGGAACTTGAAATCAAGCGCATGCTGAGCTTAGGAGTCATAGAGATGAGTTATAGTCCCTGGTCCAGTCCAATAGTCTTGGTTACTAAGCCCGACGGGAGTTGGAGGTTTTGCAATGACTTCCATCGACTTAATCAGGTCTTCCAATTTGACGCTTATCCTATGCCTCAAGTGGACGACCTCCTTGAGAGGGTTGGACAGGCGGAATATTTGACCACACTTGACATGACCAAGGGGTATTGGCAGGTTCCTTTAATGGACTCCGTGAAGGTCAAGACTGAGTTTAGCACCCCTAGTGGACACTAGCAGTATGGTGTCCTTCCATTCGAGTTACATGGGGCTCCTGCAACTTTCCAGTGTCTGGTGGACAAAGTGCTATGCCCCCATAACTCGTATAGTGCTGCCTATCTAGATGACATTGTCATCTATTCCAGCATGTGGAAGGAACACCTACAATGCGTCCGAGTGGTATTACGGGTGCTGGGTGAGGCCGGTCTTTGGATCAATCCAAAAAAATGCTTTTTTGGGTTGAAGGAAGCCAAATATGTAGGCTACCTGGTGGGTCATGGTACTGTGAAGCCACAGTGGTCCAAAGTAGATGATTTTGAAATGGCCCCGTCCACGAATCAAGTGGCAGGTCCCAGCGTTTCTTAGCTGAGCAGGGTACTACCGCCGGTTTGTGCCTCGCTTTTTGGAGAGAGCGGAGCCCTTAAATAATTTAACGAAGAAGAGGACCCCCAACACTGTGGTATTGACTGATTGATATTGATTGATTGAACTGCATTTAGTGACTTAAAACGGGCCCTGACATTAGCACCTGTTTTGAAAGCACCTAACTTTTCACTTCCTTTTATTCTCCAGATGGATGCTTTGGACACAGGCCTAGGAGCAGTGCTGAGCCAAAGCGTCAATGGTGCCGAACACCCCGTCATGTTCCTGAGCTGGAAACTTCTGGATCGGGAGACCAGGTATATGGTGGTGGAAAGAGAGGCTCTTGCGATTAAGTGGGCGATTACACAGTTGAGGGACTACCTCCTTGGTCGTGAGTTTACACTTGCACCTTTACAGTGGATGGCCCTACACAAGGAGTCCAACCCTCGAGTCACTAGGTGGTTCCTTGATCTGCAGGCTTATAAGTTCTCATTCTTTCATCGGAAGGGCTCTCTCCACACCAATGCCGATGCTCTCTCTTGCATTCACGACCTCTTAGTGCAGGACGCCTGACCCGAAGGGTCTGGGCTGAGGGGGGGTCCTGTCACACACGCGTGATTAGGGAGCAACCAAAGGGCCTGGATAAATGTAGTTCCACGCTGAACCTGGGGGTGGCGAAGTGCGCTAATTCGCTCTCTTAATTCCTTACAGACCATTCTCGGGAAATCCCACCCTGTTCTGCGGCAGCCAACGGCATCACTTCCGGTTCTGGTCCTGATGACATTACTTCCCCTGCGAGGATTTAAAAGCCGCCATATATATATATATATATATATATATATATATATATATATATATATATATATATATATATACAGTTACAAAGAAATTTGTCTTTACAGACATGAACTGGCTATAAAAATGGCTGCTATAAATATGTGAAAGACAGAAAATAGATGGGTGTAGTCTTGGAACTGGAAGTGATGTCATGAGGAGGTGGGATCTGGAGACGCAGAAGAGGAAGTGGTAAGTGAAGACTTCTGAGGATCAGAAGGGGATGTAAGATGCTAGTCCTTCTGTAAGTCTGCAAGGGAAAAGGAGAAAGAATTAGAGGGCAGCACCGACCCCTGGTCCAACGAAGAAATACAAGTATGTGAGGCCATAAGCTGTCTCCCATGCGCATGTGTATGACAGAGTAAGCCTGAAATCAGAGGTTGAGAGGTTGTGAATCTGAGAAAGAGCATCAGCTTTGGCTTGAATTGAGCCCCAGCAATAAACAACAGTAAACCTGTAAGGTTGGAAGTCCAAAAACCACCTTGTGACTCACAAGGTTCATCTCCTTGTGCACCACCATCCATAGTAAAGCAGCATGGTCAGTGATGAGGGTAAACTCACAGCCTAGGAGGTAATACCTGAACTGTGTTATTGCCCATTTGATGGCCAAGGCTTCTCATTCCATTGCCGCATACCTGGTTTCCCTGTCCAGCAGTTTCCGGCTTAGGAACATGATGGGGTGCTCGACACCATCAATGCTTTGGCTCAGCACGGCACCAAATCCTCTGTCCAAAGAGTCAGTCTGGAGAATAAAAGGAAAAGTAAAGTCAGGAGCAGTTAATACCAGTGATGACATTAGGATCTGCTTTAGGTTATGGAATGCAGTGTCACTGTCTTTGTCCCATGCCACTAAATTGGGAGCCCTCCTTTGTCAGATTCGTCAAGGGTGCCACTCTCTCTGAAAAGTGGGGAACGAACTAGTGGTATTACCCCGCTAATCAGAGAAAAGTCTGGACTTGTTGCTTGGTCTTCAGATGAGGCCATTCTGAACCTTGGAACACTGTGGCTTTACTGTCCCTCTACCCACCAGGTAGCCAAAATATTTGGCCTTGTTTAATCTGAAGAAGAATTTCTTGGGATTAATCTGAAGGCTGGCTTTACCAAGTGTATGAAGCATGTCTCAAATCTGCTCTAAGTGTTTCTTCCACGTGTTGGAATAGATGACAATTGCATCTAAGTTGACGGCTGTATAGAAATTGTGGGGCCATAGTTCTTTATTCACTAGACTTTGGAATGTTGCTGGAGCCTGGTGCAATCCAAAAAAAGAACACGATATTGCCAGTGTCCACTAGCGGTACTAAATGAAGTTTTTGCCTTTGTGGAATCCGTTAAAAGAATCTGCCAATACCCTTTCATCATGTCTAGAGTGGCCAAGTATTTTGCTTTACCTAGCCCCTCAAGGAGGACAAATTGGGAAACGTGATTAAGCTGACAGAAGTCATTTCAGAACCTACAACTCCCATTGGGCTGAAGGATCAAGACTAGTGGACTGGACCAGGGACTGTAGCTCTCCTCTATTACCCCTAGCTTCAGCATTATTTTGATCTCAATTCCACTTCAGCTTTTTTCGCTTCTGGGAGTTGATAGGGGGGTTCTCTGACTATCACTCAGGGTTCGGTAATTATGTCATGCGCAATCAGGAACATCCAACCAGGTTTCTCACTCACTACCTGTGGAATTGACAGGATAACTGACTCCAGCTCCTGTTTTTGAGTGGGCATTAAATTGGGACTGAGGGTAAATGTCAATTTCTGAGCCTATAGTTAGCGGGGCTGAGTGGAGTAAGGGTCTGAATCCATTTCCTTTTATGGCTTCAGTAGGTTAATGTGGTATACCTACTTGGCTGGTTGACGACTGGGTTGTTTCACCAAGTAGTTGACAAGACATCTATCCCTCCTTAACCTCATAAGGGTATTGCCAATGTGTCAATAGTTTAGAATGGGAGGTAGGGACCAAAACCATGACACGGTCTCTGGGCCTAAATTCTCAAAGCAAACGTGCCACAGTTATAGCACTGGGCATGAGCTGCTTGCACCTTATCCATATTTTCCTTTAAAATAGGTTGAATTTTGCCAAATATATCCCATAACTGTGCAATATATTCTAGAATATTGGTGGATGGGATTCTTTTAGGATGTCCAAAATACACCGGGGTTGGCATCTGTAAAGTAATTCAAAAGTGGCAAACCCCGTAGAGGTTTGGTAAGCGAAAAGTACGAGGAGGAGTAACTGATCCCAGGTTCCACCCATCCTCGCCGACCACCAACCAGCATCTGTTTGAGGATTTGATTGAACCGCTCTACTAGACCCTCAGCTTGAGGATGGCATACTGTGGCCTTTAAGCACTCAATCTTAAGTAATTTGGCATCTGACCTGAATGTCTCTGAGGTAAAAGTTGTCCCCTGGTCTGTTAGAACTTCTTTGGGGATGCCTTTCTATGCAAAGACCCCTGCCAGTTCATTAGCAATTGGTTTGGAATTAGCTGTTCTCGTGGGAACAGTTTCGGGAAACTGACTTGCATAATCTACAAGGACAAATTTGTATTTGTGTCCTCGAGAAGAGTGATCCAGGGGTCCCATGATGTGTACCCCTACTTATTCAAAGGGGAATGGGGATAAGAGGGGATAAGAGGAGCATGGTCCTACCTATAAATCTGTTGAAACAAGAAAGTGCAGCAGCAACAGACCTCCTCGTTAATCCCCGGCCAATAAAAGCAGAGCTTGATTCTATCAAGTGTCTTATTAGCTCCCAAGTGGGCACCTAGGAGGTGTATGTGCTAACTCACATATTTGCTGCCGAAACGTTCATGGGACTCACAACAGTGCCCTCACACAAATCCCCCCCCAATCCCCCACTCCCCCACCGTTCTGCTACTCTACACAATAAATCATGATTAATGACAAAGTGGGGTCCGTTAGACATGGGAAAGTTTATGTGTTGGTCATTTAGGAAGACTAATGTAAGCCAATGTGAAGGAATTGTCATTCCACTGCTCACATTTAAAGTAGGCAGGTGTTTGCCTAAGTTGAAAATCTAAGGAAGAAAGGGGGTCAGCGTGGACTTTAATGGGCGGAGCTTCCAACTGCAACACTTTGTTGGTGGTTGATGACGTTCCCGGTCGACTTCCACTCTGTCACAATAGGGTTGCCATGTGATCCCTAGTAGTCAACTGGTTACACGGCGTGGAGACAGCATGAGGTGGATTATCACCGTCCATAATCAGGCCCAAAGGGTGTGTAGGACTGGACTGTATTAAACCACATTTCACTTTTAGACCAGTCCTGTCATATAATCACAGGGTAAGGTGGATTTCTCAGGACTGCCATGTGGATGAAAGTAACTGAGTATGAAAGTGGTGGACCTATACCACAAAGTTTCCCCATGTATATAGGTTAGACTGGTCTTTAAGCCATTGTTACAAGAACACCAATCAGCGAGCGACAATAGAAATGTTGCTGCACAAAACAATAAGTTCTGTTGCCGTAAACTCATTTACCACCACATCTCCTGTACAAGGGGTTAGTGACTACACAGTACCTTCCACCTTTTGCCCAGCTGCAATCCCTAGACTCAGTGAGTTGAGGGCAATTCAGGATGGTGTGTCCTGCATCTCCACACTTACAGCACCAGGGAATGGGACTGCAATTTTCCGTAGGCTTGCCCTCGGGCTCATTATCGTGGCAGACAGGCTGTTGATGAGGTGCATGCAACATCTGGGTTTGACAAGCAAACTTTTCTGCATGCTCGGATTACTAGGCCGCTCAACGAGGTTCAATGGTTCTAACTAGTGCGTCCATGTTTTTATATGCCCTCTTGTGTGACCGTCTGGGCGAGATAATCAGGCAAGGCAGTTATTAGCAGGTCATGGTGAATTGCTGTATGACCTGCATCGAGTAGTTCATGTCTTGCCGCAGCCAGTGCCCTGCCTTGCCCCAGATATCATAAGCTTGGGGGCAGGATGGCCACTCTGGGTCATACCACCACTTTTGGCTCGGCACAGCCTTGCCTGCTGGTCCTCCAAGATGCTATAGCATTTTAGGACCTCTGCCTTTAATGTGACATAGTTTGCAGCAGGCTCCTCTCCAAGGTCATAATAACTCCACTACACCTCGTCCTTTAGGAACGACGCTAGTATGTTGGCCCACTCCACCTGCTCCAAGTGGTGACGGGTTGCAGTGCATTCAAAAATAAGAAAGTATGTCTCTATATCATCATTTTCTTGTAAGGGTAATAGTACCTGTGAAGGAGCCTGTGCCCGGTCTGGTTGAACAGCAACTAGTGCTTGCACTCTTACCACAGTCTCGGCAAGCTATTTCCATGTTTCTTCCAGCTGTAGCTTCAGCCCATGTATTTCTGCAGCCATATTCATAAGGATGGTGTTCAGGTCCTGTTCTTTGGACATCATAGATCAACTACACTACTGTAATATAATCACAAAGGCAAAAGAGAAAGGTTTGGGGATCCACCCTGTATACTTGAAATCAGCAGCTGAAAGTGATAGGTCTTTAGAGACATGAGCTCCAAACAGAACTGAGGGTTATTATAAAACTAGCGGTGTAAGCCCATGATGTAAAAAACCCGGGGTCCTAGAAACTATTGAAATCGTCAGAAAAAAAATTGAAATGTAGAGATGTCAGGTAATTGAAAGGAACTACTCTGGGCATCTCTCACCTAGAAGGATTAGTTTTGCCGATGTGCTCGCATCGCTTCTGCATTAGCAGCGGGAGGAAAAGTAAAAGGGATACTGTTTTGCCGACGTTAGCAGCTAAGCAACTTTGTCTTTATTCAGAGGTTTCGTTTTGCAGACGTGCTGGCCTCACTTGTGTTATTAGTGGGTAAGAGAGTTTTCTGTTTCCTCTGAGGTGGAGCCCTTACCCCGAATCCACCTCTCACTTCCAGGTCAGACAGATAAACACACACTTCCATGCGTAGACATTTATATATAAGATGGCTGCTGTATATGTGTGACAGACAGGAAAGGATGTAATATATGGGTGTAGTCTTGGAACCGGAACTGATATCATGAGGAGGTGGGATCTGGAGACACAGAAAAGGAAGTGGTAAGTGAAGACTTCTG
Source organism: Erpetoichthys calabaricus (assembly GCF_900747795.2). Lineage (NCBI taxonomy): Eukaryota > Metazoa > Chordata > Cladistia > Polypteriformes > Polypteridae > Erpetoichthys > Erpetoichthys calabaricus. The sequence continues at coordinate 127,068,206 of NC_041402.2, read as the reverse complement.
AGGAACAGAAGAGGATGTAAGATGCTGGTTCTTCTGTTGGAGTGCATGGGGAAAAGGAGAAAGAGGGCAGCGGCAACCCATCGTCCAGATGAAAAATACAATTATTCAATGCCGTTAACTGTCTCCCATGCACACGTGTGTGACACAGGTTCCCCTCAGCCCAGACACATTGGGTCAGGAAGAAAGATTGGTTAGGAGTGAGCCCCAGTGATAAACAACAATAAACTTGTATGGTTGGAGGTCCAAAAACCTTTATATGTTTATGTATATATTGTAATATCCCTTCCCAGACGGCAAATGAATCTCACAGGGAAGTGGTGTTGTCAAAAAAAAAACTAATGGTTTTTATTTATTTTTCTTCTGACTTCACAAGCCAAAAAACAATGTAGTCAGGACAAACAACAAACACTCCACTCCAAAAACCATCCCACACACAAGTTAAAAACTCTTCTTTTACCTGAACCTCCTTTTTCCAAAAGTCCCTCCTCCCCAGCACCCCGAGAAGCTGTTTTATTAAGAGTGGCAGCTTTGTCTCTGCCTGCCCCTCTTTTTAGAACACACTGCCTAGTGGCAATTTCTTTCCCAGATCATTACACTGTCCCCTCCCCACCAGCTCCTCACCCCCGAGGACACTTCAAAATGTTAATAACGAGCTGGTAATCGGATGACTTGTCTGGACCGCTCAGGATGTGTGACGTCCGTCGTCTGTAGAATGGCATTTCTCTTCCTACTGTCTCCAGCGCAGAATCGGGCTGTTCTTGATTTACATCCCGGTCGGCTGGCGCTTCAATCCTTTCATCAACACCAAACCTTCCCTGGTAAGGAGCCAACCGATCCTGATGCAGAAACACCCGACGTCCCCTTGGTGACATCTGCACCCAGTACACCACTTTGCCCACGCGCTAGAGCACTTGGCAAAGACCCACACACGCACTATCAAGTTTGGGGGAGCTAACTTTCTTCCGTCGGGGACTACACACCCACACTCGATCGCTGGAGGATTACGGGTGTTCCCTGGCTCTGATGTCATAATGCCGCTTTTGGGTAAGCCCAGCCTTGTGCAGATGCTCCTGTGTGAATGCATGAGCCCTGTCGATTCGGTCCTGAAGACAGCGGGCATACTCTTGTCCAGAGTGCTGTTCTTCCCTTTTCGGTGGTAAACCATATTCAAGAGAGACACCGGGGTTCTCAATTCCTGGCCCAGCATCAACATGGCAGGGGTGCATTGTGTAGACTCCTGTACCGCTGTCCAGCATGCCAGGAGAACCAAAGGCAGTTGCTGATCCCAGTCGCGTTGGTTCTTGTTTACCACCATAGCCAACTGAGCCGATAAGGTATGGATGAATCGCTCTGGGGGTGAAGCAGAGTGGTGCGCGTTTTTCGAATGTGTAGGAGATTGCACACATGATGAAAAACTTTACTTTCAAAATTACGCCCCTGGTCTGAATGGAGTTCTAGCGGCATGCCAAACCTACTAAACATGCCTTCAACCAGGGCAGTAGCCACAGTTTCCGTATCGTGGCTAGGAATAGGGTATGCCTCTGGCCACTTGGAGAAATAGTCTACCCCAACAAGGATGTACCTATCCCCCTGACGAGAACAAGGAAAAGGCCCCAATATGTCTATCCCAACCCGCTCCATAGGCAGATCAACTTGATATTGTTGAAGGGGGGCCACTGATTGTTCGGAGGGTCCTTTTCGCGTGGTGCACACATCGCAACTGCGGCAGTGATCTTCAACATCTTGTCAGCACCACCCCCAGTAAAACATCTGTCGGAGCCGCTTCAGCGTCTTACTAACCCCAAAGTGGCCAGACCCCACACCCCCATGCACCAACTTAAGAACATCATCCTTTTTCCCCTTTGGCACTATCAATTGCCAAGTGACCTCTCCAGTGGCAGGGGCTCGCCATCTTCTCATCATTACCCCATCCCGAATGGCCAAATTGTCCCACTGGGCCCAGAGACCCTTAACAGTCATACCCTCTGGGGCTACCTCCTCCCAACTAGGTCGGTGATTGTCTTGTCACCCAGGCTCTAACTTTCTTTATCTCTGGATCCTGGTTCTGCCAAAACCCCCAATCACATTGCCCCTTAGACAGCACTAACATGGAGCAACTGTGTCTAACCTCCCTTGTTCGCTCTTGTCCTCCTGGCGGCGGCAGTAGTCACAGTTCGTCTGAGCATACGGCCTGCGGGATAGTGCATCTGCGTTGTGATGTTGACCCCCCTGGCGATGTTGGATTTCAAACTGAAATGACTGTAGCCATTCCAACCACCTTGCCACCTGCCCCTCTGGCTCCCTAAAAGACATATAAGGATGCGTGGTCGCTGCGCAGTGTAAATGCAGTCCCTTGTAAGTAGTGTTGAAAATGCCAGATCGCTTCCACTACTGCCAGGAGCTCTCTCTGTGTGACGCAGTAGTTTCTTTCTTCTCTGCTTAGGGCTCAGCTGAAATAAGCAACTATTAGTTCTCCCTGGGAGTATGGTTGTGACAGGACGGTCCCTAGGCCTACATTGCTGCATGCGTGTCTAAAACAAAAGGCAGGGCAGGGACAGGTGGGGCCAAGATGGGAGCCTGGCATAAGGTATCTTTCAAGGCTAGGAAAGCGGACTGTTCTTCTGTTCCCCAGCGGAAATACTGACCTTTCTTTGTTAGCCAGTGAAGGGGTACAGCCACCGTAACAAACCCAAGAACAAAACGCCAGTAGTAGGATGCCAATCCGAGGAACCCACAGATTTGCCGTACGTTAACTGGAGTCGGCCAGTCACGGATTGCTTGAGTCTTGCTGTCTTCTGTGGCCACCCCCCTTTCACTGACTCAGTGCCCCCAGTAGGTGACTTCTTGGTGCAGCAATTGGCACTAATCAGGGTGTAGCTTAAGTCCTGCTTCCTGCAATTTCGCTAGTATGGTTCTAAGGGAGTGCAAAGTAGCTTCAAATGTGGGTCCATGTGCCATCACATCGTCCAAATATACCAGGCATCTGGAACGAGGGATGCCCGAGAGAACACAGTCCATTAGCCGTTCAAAAGTTGCCGGCACATTGCACAATCCGAATGGGAGCACTTGGAATTGCCAAAACCCGCCCCCGGTCGAAAATGCAGTTTTTTTCTTGGCTTCCGGGGCCAACTCCCCTTGCCAGTAGACACTTCTTAAATCTAGCGTGGCGAACCAACGCGACCCAGATACCAGATCAAGGGCTTCGTCGATTCTAGGAAGTGGATACGAATCTTTTCACGTAACTGATTTCAACCGGTAGTAATCAACACAAAAACGTCATTCTCCTGATTTCTTTTTAACCAAAACAACAGGGGAGCACCAAGGAGAATCTGATGGCTCAATAATTCCAGAATTCAACATCTCGAGTACCAACCGATCTGCCTCGATCTGTCGTGCCAGGGGAATGCGCTGCAGATGTTATTTGATCGGGCGCGCATCTCCCATGTCTATGTGATGGTGGACGAGGTGAGTTCAGCCAATGTCCTTAGAAGAGGTGGCGAAACAGTCTTTGAATTCCTCCAATACATCCTTAAGTCGTTGTCACTGAGGTTCTTCTAATCCCTGGCAACTTCTTTCCCAGAGGCCTTTCAAAGTTTCGTTCCATTGCCCACCGTTATTGCTCACAGGGGTGGGGGAGGCTCCCAGCTGATTGACAGAGTGGGGAGGTGGTCCAGACTGAAACTGACAGCCCATCAATTGACAGGGTGCACTGCCAGGTATCAACAGGGTCCCGTGGCCAAAGTCAATCTGAGCCTGGGTTTTAGTCAAAAAGTTTACACCCAAGATGCAAGCGTCTCTAATTTTTGCTACCCAAACAGGGAATGTCCAAACATGTTCTCCTATTCTTAGAAGAGCAGTGGTCCGGCCGTCCATCATAGCATGTTCACCTGTGGTGGTAACGAATTGGCCGGGAATGGCTTGTAGGGAGCAGTTTTTAGGCAGCAGATCACGTCGCACTACAGTAGACGTAGCCCCGGTATCTATCAAAGCCTTCACATCAGTGTCCCAAATTCAAATAGGCAAATGACAATAATCTCCACAGCCTAGCTGTCCCACAGGGATCACCGACTCATCCTGGCCGGCATTTGTTGTCAGTTGCAGCGGGACTACTAAAGGGTCCAGAAATGTCCTGCTTACTCCGAACCCTGGCCGTTTCCTGGCATTTCTCTGGAGCCCAGAATAGTTGCTGGACGGAAAGGACAAAATCGACGAAGATGCCTGGGTTGGCCACAGTGCCAGCAAGTAGGTGGTGTAGCGGCCGAAGCTGATGTTTTCATAAGGTTTAGTCCCACTGGGGGTGTTCCTCCTGAGGGCTTCTCTCCCAGACACAAAATATGATTGCATGGTGGCTGGCGGCACATCCTTTCCAACTCCCTCTCGCGACCCTCCGTATAGGCCGATTCCCCCTCACATACCAATTCAAACTCTATAGCACGCTCGAGCGCCTCTTCTAGAGTTGCTGGTCAGGCAAGTTGAGCGTGATGGCGCAGCATGTTAGGTTCAAGTCCACGGAGAAATGCGTCACATGCCAACTTGTCCCGGACCCCACGGGGGAAATGTGCATAGGCTCGCTCCACCAGTCCCTGCACTTCCGCGGCAAACATTCCTAGACGTTCTCCAGGCCTCCGAGTTTGTTTGTCCAGTTGCCTTTGCAGTCCTAATATGGTTTCTGTCCTCCTGAAATGACACTCAATGGCCTTCAAAAGCAGTCCTAAGTTCTGTTAAATCCTCCCAAGGAACATCCTCATGGGTTTTCAAAGCCTCCCCTTCCAACGCCGCCACCAACTGCACTGCTCCATCCTTGACTCCCCACTTTTTCACCTCTGTAACAACTTCAAACTTGTTCCAAAAGGCTTCCCAGCTGCCCGTCCCATCGTAGCGTCCAAGTTTCAACATGGTAAATCGTGCCTTTCCCTTGCACCTCTCGGTTCTTCATGTTTGTCCTCGGGTTCTTCTTTGCACTGCAGTAACCACCAGGGTGGAAGGGGAAATTCCTCATTAGCCATTTTCACGTCCTCTGTTTCTTGCAACAGCCGTCTCAATGGGATGCCTCGTCTCACTTCAGACACCAGTGTAATATCCCTTCCCAGATGGGCAAATGAATCTCGCAGGCAAGTGGTGGTAATTGTCCAAAAAAAACTAATCAATGGTTTTTATTTATTTTTCTTCTGACTTCACAAGCCAAAAAAACACTGTAGTCAGGACAAACAACAAACACTCCACTCCAAAAACCATCCCACACACAAATTAAAAACTCTTCTTTTACCTGAACCTCCTTTTTCCAAACGTCCCTCCTCCCCAGCACCCCAGAGGCTGTTTTATTAAGAGTGGTAGTTTTGTCTCTGCCTGTCCCTCTTTTTAGAACATACTGCCTAGTGGCAATTTCTTTCCCAGATCGTTACAATATACATAAACACTGGACATTGCTGCATATTTCCCTTTTATGTTGGCCTGTACAACCACATCATACAGAAACTGAATGTACCACCTCATCATTTGTTTATGGCTTCCACCCAAGCAGGCAAGATGGAGCAGAGATATTTGTGACCTATCGGACAGTTCCCCTGGTAGGTGCCTGTTGCCAGAAAGCCAGCCTTGGTTAAAGCCTGTATTTGAACAACTATAGCCTGATTTCAGGTTGTCTGTCTTTATAATCTAAATCGTCTCTTAAGCCATTCATCATCATGGACAAAATAACCCTGCCAGTCCCTAAAACTGCATTTTGTTTGTATATGACCAATTGCATACTCTCAAGTAACACCAAACAAGCCTTGTTGTGTCAAAGCATTAGGCTATGAACAGGATACAGTGCATGGGTTTTCTGTATTCAGGGAGTGAATCAAACATGGAGTTTTACTTAATACAATTATTGAAAACAAGGGATCGCATTGGTTTCTAATCCTGAGAAATGAGAACAAGAAGCTGATATGAACTCACGAAAAAAACAAAAAGCTCCTTCAGTGGAAATACACAGTATTGGCCCTGTTCAAAGGCAACTACAGTACAATCTCTACATTATATTTTTCAATTTTGAGGTTCAATATGTTTGTCACGTCAATGCATATTATAATGACAGCTCAGTGATACACATTATTATATGCATGATTTATTTAGCTGGTTTATCTGAATTTCCCAACTTATTAAGGGTGTTAATCATTTCCCACTTTCTCCAAAATGTTGTGTACACATGGGTGAGAGCTGCCATTGTGAGAGCTAGCCTGAACACCACCAGACTGACACCAGTATTTCTATAAAACACCTGTTTATTTACAGTTTTGCACACACACAGTGTCCCACACCAATCACCCTTACTTGGGCCTCTCAATGTCCTTGGGCCGCCTTTCTTCCCTCCGTCACCGGAGCTTCGTCCTCTTCCAGCTCCCGACTCTCACTTCTTGACTGTAGGAAGGCGGCCCCCTTTATAGTCACCCGGATGTGCTCCAGGTGCTCGCTGACATTCTTCTGGCAGCACTTCCTGGTGTGGTGGAAGTGCCGCATGAGCACCCGGAAGCACTCTGGGCGTTGCTAGAAGGTCCTTCCTCCACCTTCCCAGGTGTGGTGGAAGTGTCGATCTCCCGGGCTTTAAGAATCTTGGGGTGCCCCCTTGCGGTAGCCATGAGCCCCCACGGTTTGAGCCTCCCTGTTACTTCCCCATGGTCCCCTTGCTATCCAGGGCGGTTGCCCCCTCATGGCCTGGAGGACGTATAGATCTCCTTCCAGGTGTCCAGGCTGGGTCTGCCCCCAGCCTCCTGCCACACCGTAAATATACACAGGTTCTCCCATAAAGTTTTCTTTTTTAAATTCTGACTTCTGCATACGTAAGTTTTATAAATCTGACCCTTGGTGTCTTGGCTTGCCTTAGATTGTATAGGAAGTCAGCTTTATTGGGCTTTTTTTGCTGGATAAGACATGACATCCTTTTTCAAATTACTGTACATACCTGCTTTTTTGCCTTATGCTTTTTAACTGAGAAGGAAAAAGTACATTTTTAATTATAGTTGTCACATGTGGCAAATGTAATATTATTATGAAAAAATTAACCAGAAATTAAAAGTTGTCTAACTCCTGTATTAAATTTAAATTAAACTTGTATCATTCGCATTACTGAACTTTCTCCTTTCTTCTTATGTGTCAATGACATTAATTGTTTTCATCAACAGTACTGTGCACAGTATGTTTACATTGATAAGAATGTGTCACTTCACAACAAATCCAAGAATTTGTCTAAAAGACAAAAACAGAGAGCAGCTGCTTTACACTTCAAGTAGTTTAGTTGAAAATTACATTTTAAACCAATTATTAACTCTCAGCTAACTATTTTACTGCCATTTCTTTCTTTTTATCATTTTTGGGAGGCAAAAACATGCCTTGACTTATTGAACCTCCTGTTTGACAAGTATATATTAAAATGTCATATGTAATACCCTGCACTGATAGAATGTAATTATATTTTTGCCTGACAGCAATCAGCTTGGGAGAATGTTTTTTTTCCTAATTCAAAAAAGCATTAACTTGATGCCAAAAATAAATATGTTCATCACACAGTACAATAAAGCATAAATCTTCGGTTAAATCTTTGTAAATCTAGTAAAACTAATGATAGTTGGTGCAATTCTTTTAATAGTTGAGATATGATGGAAAAAACGCAAGTTAATTGTTTAGTCATTAACCTCTGACTGACAGGTTGTTGGTTCTCCATCACTAATGCATTTCAATGTTAATTTCCTTTGAATTAAGTAATTAGGAGGTCTGTGCATTTAAATCAGTTAAAGACACGAAAAAGTAATATCCTTAGGGAAAAGGAAAACAATAACAGTTTTGTGTATATCTGAAATTATACTTAGATAAAATCATTTTAAATTGTACTTCTGCTTCTAAAAATGTTACCCCCCCAAAAAAAAGCAAACAAAAAAAAAAACATTTAGATATAGTACATGACAAAATAATTTTAAAAGCACACAGTCAATGGGGCGTCACTCAGTACCTTCAAATTAGCCTTATGATGATGGCACTTTTATGTCTTTGCTTCTTTAATACATATTTTATTACAATGTAATATGATTTGGGGAATGCATTTACCCTTGAGACATCAGTTTAGTATTTCAAATAACCTCAATTGACCTTTTAATTGCCAAGTGTAAAAGGCATGTTGTCAATCATGGAAAATTAGTGTCTGAGTGTGCTCAGCTGGGCAAGCAATAATTTAAACGGAGAGGCAGGAAAGGCAAGGAGGCTAGCAGGACTGATAAAGAGATGCTGATGTAAACGGACGGACGGACGCACACGGTGCAGGCCGACCTTGATAAATACAAATATGCTAACTAGCCAGACTTCTATGGGATGCATTGAATTTACATTACATTCAGTTTGTGCTTGGGAAGTTTATGTAGGGTTTAATGGACTAATTTTAAATCAATGGTCTGCCGTCTTGCCCTATTGATAAACCATAATTAGATGCTCTGACTTCCTTTGTTTAATTAAAACCAAATTATAATGTTATTGTATTTTTTTTATGGTATTTATTCGGCTATTAATTTGTTTATTTCTGATGGTCACTCTGAACGTATTCACAATTGAAACTAAGATAAGAGCTCTATTTCATTAACAGGCTAAAATCTTTAGATCCTGTATTGGAGTAAAAAATAGTGCTTTTTACAGTTTGTTAAATAAGACTCATAATATTGAATTTGTATGAGGAATATAGGATTACACAGTGAATAAACTGTACACAGTACTGTAGAGCTTATAAAGGTTGCTTAGCATTGCAAAGAGGTTAGCATTGTATTTTAATTGTTTATTTAAATAGGAGCTTAATGTTCAAGTGCTTTTTTTGGAAAGAAGGACACTGAAACTACCTTGTGATTTACTATGATGCTAGCAATTTACCCAGAGTTCACAGTCTCTATAAGATGAGGAACTGGGGTACTTATTCAGGTTCTGTAGGATCCTAACCTAGGTTATAAGAGATTGATAGTTCTGTAATATAACTGGGAGAGTCCTGTTCAGGTTTAGCCTTTGGCTGGGGAGATATCCCTTGTTAAGGTATTTAGAGGTAAATATTGCATCGTGTGAAATCATTTAAGAGGTAGACAGTGTTTGTTAGGGTATTTGGAGGTCAAGTTTTTCAGGAATAGACAGTCTTTGTTTCCATTCTGGTTTAGCCCTTGCAGGGGGAGACCTTCCTTGTTAAGGTAAGAGTTAAGTGTTAAGAGGTTTGAGGGGTAGACTGCCTTTGTTGAGGATTCCAGAGGTAAGTATTGTGGGGTGTACATATAAGCAAAGTTAGGTTCGGAACATTACTTAAGCATTTCTATGATTGACTTGTCCTCCAATAAAAATTAGCATTTGGATACTAAAGAACCTGTTGTGAATGCTTTTATGATAAAACAGTGGTGAGCCACTTAGCTGATTATCATAAAGAAAGATTTTAAAGCAAGCAAAATGACTACATTCAACATTTTGGCACACAGAAATAAATGTTAAAATGAGTATTACAACTAAACACAGGAAAATACTTGGACCTGGAAAAATACAAACCAGGAGATGGGCAAAACTGAAGCTACAAAAAGAATGAAAAATAAAAACCTTATGGTGAGTATTCTTAGAAACTCTTAAGATTCTACCTAACTAAAGAAATGGAAGGGAAAAAAAGGAGATGAACCCTAAAGTTACCACTGAGAAAAATTTCGGCCAGAAACTGGCAAGTTCTAAAAATTAGGAAGGAGAAACTGATTGTCTAAAACCCAATATGCAAACCTACACGTACTGTCAAAAAGAGCAAAAAAGAAATTTAATTTTGACTTGTATTAATTTCCTCTGATAATTACAAAGAACTGAAGACAATCAGCTGCGGTGGGTTGGCACCCTGCCCTGGATTGGTTCCTGCCTTGTGCCCTTTGTTGGCTGGGATTGGCTCCAGCAGACCCCCGTGACCCTGTGTTCGGATTCAGCGGGTTGGAAAATGGATGGATGGATGAAGACAATCAGTATGCCATGTTGAAGTTCTATGCCAAAGAAACTCTCGCAGTTTTGGAGGAGTAGTCCTGATTGGGATGGTGTCATTTTTTAAGCTTTGAGGAGATATGTTGTGATAGGTGGCCATAAGAAATGCTTCCTGTTGTAATAAGAAATGCTTCTTGTTGTAACAGAGCTCTTTCCTTTCCATCTGGAGGACACAAAGTCAGGGGGACTTTTATGTTCACAGAGTTGTCGTTCTTGTCATCTTACAGCCAGGGTGTGTTTATTTTCCTGTTTTTTTTGTGTGTTTAATGTATAGATTATTTTTTATAACCAGTGTTCTGTTATTTATCCATTGTGGAAGAAAAGCCCTGGCATAGAGGGGCAGACACCAATAAGTCCAAACACACGTTAATTTACACACTATTTACAAATAAATAAAGTCCCGCACACAACCCAGTGTTCCTTCACCAATCACCCCAGTCCGGGGCCTCTCCAATGTCCAGCCTTCCTTCACCGCCTCCACTCCTCTCCTCCTAGCTTTGTCCACTTGCACCCAACTCCGGCTGACGACTGGAGGGAGGTGGCCCCTTTTATTCCCACCCGGACGTGCTCCACGTGCCCCCTGATGAGCTTCCTGCGGCACTTCCTGGTGTGGCGGAAGTGCAGCATGAGCACCCAGAAGCACTCTGAGTGTCCCTGATATTTCTTGGAACTGGAGGCTCCTTATTTGCCTTGGCACCCCCTGGCGGTGGCCACGGGCCCCTATAGGGTTGAGCTTCCATGCTCCATTCCCATGGCCACCATACAAACCAGGGCGGTTGCCCTCTCGTGGTCCAGGGAAGGCATACTCCCTTTCTCGGTCCTTCTAGGCGTCCCAGCTGGGCACAGCCCCCAGCTGCCTGCCACACCATATAACTTATTCTCCCGAGTCCCATATTTTTTGTAGGTGGAACCTCAAGAGGTGGGGCTACATGTCACCTGAAGGACCAGTCTATGTATTGTGAAGCTGAGGAGCAGATCCTTCAGTGGTTCATTGTCATTTGGAATGTGCAATCAACTTTAAATATCAGTTTCCTTGTTTATGGATTTTGTGTTGGTGGGACTTGTTTGCTATGGAATGCCTCCTTGGGCAAAGCATTTTGCCTTATATTTTCCATTTTCTTGTACTTAGATTTTTTCTAGTAAATTCCTTCTTTATAATGTGTGGAAAGCCAGCCCCTGGACACAGACAGACAGACACCAGAATGTCCAGAAGCACACTCCTTTATTTTCTTTACAGCACCACAATGCTTTATCCCAAAACTCTTCTTTCTTTTTCTTTCTTGGACCTCCTCACAAGCTCTGTCTCCTTCCTCCCAACTCCGGCTCGTCTTCTGGAAGGAGGCGGCCCTTTTTATAATGACCCGGATGAGCTCCAGGTGATCCGTCTGACAACACTTCTTGGTGTGGCGGAAGTGTCAGGAGAGCACCCGGAAGCACTCCAGGTGCCCCTGGGATTTCTTCCAGCAGCACTTCCAAGAGGGCAGCAGAGTTTCATGTCAGGCTGCCTGGGGTGAGGCTTATGGTATTTCTAGTACATTCTGACCTAGTGTGTGTAGGTTTTTTTTAGGGGGGGGGGGGTCTTTTTGATGAAAGCAGCAATTACATGAAAAGGACAACGGAATTCTTCACTGGAAGAAAAAAGCAACCTTGTCTTCATCATTCACAAAAATACTACAAATTTTAGAAGAAAAAACTGCCTTCGTTTACATTTTTGAGGTTTCCCTCTAATAGACTGGTCTGCTCTAGCTAATCAGATCAAGCTAACTTTTATGCTAACTTTTTAAGAATGTCTATCCTTCATATTCACAAGCAAATAGAAATACTACAGACTTGGGTGTTATAACTCACACTAGGAAAGACAAACAGGAAGTGATCAAGAGAACAACAATTTACAAAGCCAGAAGTCAATATTAAGAAACAGAAGCCAAAGTTAGGAACTGAGAAATATTTGTAAAACCCCTGCTGAACTATATGCCATAGTTATCTCTATAAACATTTGTAGATTTTTCCTGGCAAGTGTTATGCAGTGTGTTGCATGGTGCTTCTACTATGGTGAACTACCCTCTGTGGTGTTTTGCTTAATTATATAGTGTTCATCTCCCCTTTTATTAATGATGGTTATCTCTCTATGATATTAAAAAAGGAAGAACGGTGTTTTGGAATCGGCCAGTTAGATTACAAATTTTCCAGTAATTTTCAGTCGTAGTTTTCATTTACATGATTTTATCGAGTCAGAGGTAGTCTGCACTATCACTTAATGTGATATAACCAGAACTAGCAACTGTAACCAACTAGTCTGCAACGTGGTTTGATTGTATCTTTAATGGGATGGACAGGCTATGTGTACAAGAGAGCTGTCGATCAATGAATGCTCATTTGGAAGTGCAATGCAAAGAATGTAGCAACAAAGCATAAGCAACATGCGTGTTGTGAACTTCATAAATAGACGAGAAACTCTACCTGATGTCTGGTGTTTTAATTGATTGTGAAAAAAGGAAAAAGTGCTGGGATTAAGGCAGAACTCTACAGGTTGTAGACATAGGACAGGCATCCCAGCTGGAAAATGTGGCGACTTCGTATCCAGACAGGAGGCCAGTAAAGAACAGGTGTATTGGCCAGCAAAACAAAAAAATAACTGTGTCCGGCCGGTATCAAATAATGGAAGATTCAGTGATAGCCGAGAGTCGGGAGCAATTCCCCCTTACGCTAGGTGGCAGTTGTCTTCACGTGGGACCTCAGTTGGGACACCTGCAGGGGTCCTTGGGATATGAAGTCAAGAAATGCAGCCCTGTCAGAGTCCCTACCATCCAACAGAGGGCATTGTCCGGGGAGGACCTCCCTACTTTCCTTATGGCCTGGAAATTCTCCCTGGAAGACATTTCATGTGACTGGGAGCCCGCTGACTTACATGGTTAAGCCAGGGTTGGAAGGCAGCGGACAACACTCAGCTAAAAGGGAAAACATGAAGAATTGTGTAATTATTGTGTATTTTGGCTGATTTCTGGAGAGGTGATTGTGAAATGGTGCATTGTGAGCATAAATATCCTTTATATTATTCATAAAATGTGTTGAAGTTTACTGTGTCTCAGGTTTGGGGCTTAATGGTGTCCCCTATGGGTTACAAGCTATTAACACTAGAATCCCTGAAGCCTGCGAAAATATTCATAATGCTGGGCCACCTTAATTTTACTCACACCTCCTCATCACTGCATTAATTGTGTAGTAATATTGCCTTTATTTTGCAAATATGTCAATCAGCTGCAGGCAGGGAGCCAGCTCACCCATACCCAACCAAAGCAGCTGAAGTCTGTTAACCTGGGAGTGAGGTGTCTGGAATTATGTAGGAAAACTATATATCTTTATTTGAAAAACATACATTTCATGTGTGTTCCATGTCTACAATAATCTATGTAAATGTAGGAAATGTTGAACACATAACTAAAACAGAAAACTGGATAAAAATCAAATTAAAAAAATCGCATATAAAAGCACACTTATTTCATTATACCATGTCTTTATTTGAAAACTAACAGTGTCAGATCGTGGGAAGCGTGAATGTGACTGAAAATATAAAACTGAATAAAAAAAACACTAACTTTTACAAGTACCAAAACTTGTTGTTAAGACTAACTTATGTGCAATTTTTTATTTGGTTTTTATTCAGTTTTATTCTTGAATAAAAGTCTTGTTTCTTTGAAAACTTAGACTCAAATCAAATATACATTTTTATTATATAATAATAATAAGAGCTGCCCACCACTCAAAGCGCTAAAACTGGCAACATTTTGATTACAACGCAGCAGTTCTTACAAGCATCAGCAAAGCAAATATCTGTGAAATTGCCTCATTTCCACTGTGAAAGATGCAAAAACACATATGCATGCAAACGTTTCTACTTCATATTGATTGATATTTGGGTTTCAATTTTCACACATTGACAGCAACATGTAAATTGAACAATTTTTTTTCTTTGGTATTATTATTGAATGAAAGCACACTTGTTTTGTTTTACTTTCTGTGAAAGTGTTTATTTGATCTTTGGACATCAAACCTTTTAAACTTCATGTCAACATTTTGTTGTTATTAATTTAACATATGACAAAAATTCTGTTTTAGTGTTCAACATTTATTGCTTTGTAAGAAATGTCATCCTACATTTACACAGATCTTTGTAGATACAGAACACACATGAAATATGTGTATTTCAAATAAATACCAAATTTCAGGCAGCATGGTATTGGCTCTCTGAAAAAGTGGCCAGCAAAAACTGCACTGTAAGATCTACTGTATACTCAGTCTTGTAATTTGACATGGTGCTGCAGTGAAATTAGAGACCGCAGTTGGTAAATCTGACATATCCAACGACAAAAAGTTGCATAATATAACATCAGCTAAAGCAATTTCACTTACCTTGAACCAATCTTCTTCAAAGATTAATGGGATTAAATTGCAAAATTTAGGTGTGCTACAGTATGTTGATAGAGACCAATCCATCTTTGATCAAAGAAAAATGGGCTGCCACAAATTATTATTTAAAGCTGTGAACACATATTGACCCAAATCAAGAAAAGTTTTTATGTTGATTTTCTTGCCTTGATTACTATTTAACCATTATTGGTCAAAATATATTAAGGATTAAATAAGTCTAACATATGGTGAGAAGCACAAACATCTGGCAGAGTCTCGGAGTACAGTCACTGACCCTCCACATCAAGAGCCAATTGAGGTGATTAGGGCATCTGAGACAAATGCCTCCCCTATAGACAGGACCAGGAAGACCCAGAACTCGCTGGGAGAATTATATCTCCTAGATGGCATGGAAACACATTGGGATCCCATAGCATGAGTTGACAAGTGTGGCTGAGGAAAGGGACATATGGGTCTCACCCCTAAGACTGTTGCCCCCGTGACCTGTTCAAGGATAAGCGGTAGAAAATGAATGAATTAATTGCAAAAATGTAAGATCTGAATATTGTGGTTAAGACTTTTACCTTTTACTGTATTTCCAAAAATGTTCCTTGAAGAAACTATTGAGAATATGCTTCAATATTTTTGTGTCTGCATAGTGTCCAAACCTAGCTCCTCCAGTAATAATCATTAATAGTGATGTAATATTTCTCACCAGGGATGAAAAGGCCAGCTGCCATACCACTTCTTAAGACCGTAACAGTATGCCCACTTCTGCAAATGTTTTGCAATTCATATCAAAAATGAGTTCCTTCCATACATCTAGTAAAAACCAATCCATTGCTTCCTTGAACTGGCTGATGACAGCTAGTTGGTGAAGAACTTGGTGAAATGGGGATCAAGATCATGTCAAGCTGAGTGAGCACAAATCAGTCTCTCAAACACAGCCAGAATATTGCATAACCCAGAGTTTTTACCTCACTGTATAAACTCTCAAGAGTTCCTAATCAGAGGCGAAGGCTGTCCTGCACCATAATGGTGCTCTCAATTACCTTGAGCACTGCACAGTTCAGAATTCCATCTATCCACAACAAGGAACATAATAAGTCCATATCACTACATTAAGGCATCTACAGTCCATTAAAAAGAGAGCAGTCCATCTAATATCCCTTCCCAGGACGGTGGAAAAATTTGAGGAGCTGTCTCACAGTAGGATTACTCCAACTACTATTTTCATGATATCTCACAACTGACTGCAGTGCACAGTTAAATTTAATTAAAGATATTGTTCATGCAATGTATAATTGAGAAGATGAGAATCTGTAATTTTATGAATAAAATGTTGGGTTTATATTTTATATAGATATAAACATTTTTGTAATGGTTGTTGTCAAGCACAGAAGAACAGAAGGGAAGCTGTGCTTCCCAGCTGTGAACTAAAATATGTAAACAAAATTTACAAAATGTGAGGATCAAAGCTCCCTGTAGGTAACAAAAGCACACACAGATTTCCAATCAAAAAATTCTTTGGAAACTATTTGATTTTTTTGTTTAATAATACATTTTTTCAGTCTTCAGTGACCCACTGAGTGAAGGGCAACCAATTCAACAAAAACGTCAGTGTTTTTGATTATCCAGCAACTGCTTACCTAAGTAGAACAACTATATCAAATGCAATGAATATTGAGTTCTTTTTAAATATAGTACACCAATATTGCATTTTAATTGGGAACATTTATTATTTGTCACATCATAATAAATAAATATGACAGTATTTTAACCTTGGTAGAAAGGAGGAAGTTTTATCTATACTACATGTAGAGTATGATGAGAAAAATGACACTGAAAAAGAAATATTTGGAAATATTTCTTCAAATGAAGACCATTTTGCAAGCCCAAGAGAAAGTAAGGATACAAACTTTCATTTTACATGATGTGTCAGCCAGTAGAATGTTGTCAGTATCTTAAATTTCAATTGTAAAACTGGACAGATTCAGCTAAAAAGATGCAAGAACTTTGTGAATATACCCTGTTGCATTGTCTGCAGATAATAATAACAGTAGTGCAGAGATGACTCTACATGCCTCTGTCTTCATTATATTTAAATTTGGAAAGCTAAATTAAAAACAAAACAAAATATAAGAATAGAAATTTTCTGATTTTCCAGACAAACAAATGGCTTTCATTTCCTTAGTTGATTTTATAAGCTTTTTCAGTTGCCTGGGAAGCCAGCTGCATTCCACGGTCTGCAACTTTCAGCTGACATAATAAACACTTTAGAAAATTAAAGGCAGAAAAAACCAAAATGCTATTCAGCCTACCATGATTGAATGGGTAGTTTGTAAAAGAGCCACATTTATGTATCTGTGTGTTGACAATTATTATCTTTTATAATTTTGTTAAAAGACTAGAATGTGAAACAGTAAAGAAAAGAATAGTCCGCTTATAAAAATGGCCTCTGTAGATGTGCCTTTACTTACAGAAAAGAAAAGGTATAAGAACAGGAAGTACATATAATGGGAGGAGGTTTCTGAAGTAAACAAAGTTAGTTTAACAGAGCTGAAAACTTGAAGATCAAAGTAAGGATATATTATATTTTCACGTTAACAGACTTTTCCTGTAGAGGATTGCTTGCATTTGAAAGAAAGACAAGGAATGATTGCTATAGCTGTCACAATTGGAAGTATATCCCCTCTAGGTAGGAACATGCCAATGATATATATATATATATATATATATATATATATACAGTATATATATACTGTATATATATTATGGCACGCAGCTGGGGGTGGTACCCAGCCAGGAGGCCCAGGAGGACCAGAGGAGGGCTTGTGCCTCCTCCAGACTACGAGGGGGCGACCGCCCTGGTTATGTTGGGGGCCACGGGTACAGAGCTGGGAAGCTCAACCCTGTAGGGGCCCGTGGTCACCGCCAGGGGGCACCCCGATGCCTTGGGAGCCCCGGACCTCAGCACTTCCGCCACACCCGGAAGTGCTTGGGGGAAGAGGATCAGGGACACTCAGAGGGCTTCCGGGTACACAGCCAGTGCTTCCGCCACATGGGGGTATGTCGACGGAGGCTTATCGGGAAGCACCTGGAGCCCATCCGGGGGTGAATAAAAGGGGCTGCCTCCCTCCATTCAAGGCTGGAGTTGGGTGGAAGTGGACGGAGCTCAGAGGAGAGGAGTGGAGGCGGTCTGAAGAGTAAAGGCATTGTGTGTGTTGGCCAGGACTGGAAGGGGTGATTGGTGCTGAGGCACTGGGGTGTGCTCACTATTGTAAATATAATTAGTGTAAATAAACGTGTGTAGTGTGAAACAACATGTCTACCTGTCTGTGACCGGGCTGGTTCCCACAATATATATATATATATATATATATATATATATATATATATATAGATATATATATATATATATATACTGTATGTCTCAACCTCAGATTAGATCTGCTTAATGTTTTAGCATGGTTTGTAGGGGAAGCAAAACAAGAAGTGATCTAACAAAGAATAGTAGATTTTCTTAAAGTTGGTTGGGAAAAATAAAACATCATAAGTAGTAGTAATATATATATATATATATATATATATATATATATATATATATATATATATATACTAGGGGGTTACCACTCATGTTGTGAAGAGGGCGGCTGAATGCACGCCAAGGAGACACGTTGGCTCCTCCAAAACCCCCTGTTAAATGGTGATACAATGGGAAACAAATACAGTTGTTTTTTTTTTACCTCCTCTTTGCTCGATCAGCTGCTGGCTTGCTGCTGCTGCTGCTGCTGCTGTGCTACGTGATCTGCATCTTGCGTGGCACTTCAAACATTTAAAAGCCTGTACAGCAGCCATCTTTGTCATCTACTCTATGTGTTTTATTTCCGGCCCCGGGCGTGGTTAAATCTCTTGGCACAAATTCTCGTCTCGCAGGACGTGAGTCCTTGATGTTTTTCAGTTTATAATTTAAAAACGGAATAAGAATCTGAAAATCTAACAATATCACATTAAAGTTCGATAAACTCTGAAAAGAATGAAACCAAACATATATACTGTATGTAGGTTTTAAAATAAGCCCGATATAAAGCGTGACAAAAAATGTGACATAAAAAGTCACATAAAATCGTTGCACAAAATCGTGGCACTTTTAGGCTTAGGATTTTATATATATAGAATAGATTAGATTTATAGTCTTGTACTGTTTCAAACTAACAGCTAAGCTCTCTGTCTCTCTTTATATATATATATATATATATATATATATATATATATATATATATATATATATATATATATATATATATATATATATATATATATATATATATATATATATCTGATTAGATATTTTTTAATTGTTGTCAAATATTTTCAACTGTACGACTCAGTACTTTGTTCTCGATTCCTACTGCCCTTTGTGAGACATGCTCTCCAGCTTTTACCTTGAATGCACTTTCTGTTAATTCCCACAGTTGTTCTTGAGCACAAAGTTCAATATTGAACAGAAAGAGCTCTTCTAGATAAATGTAATTAATGCATTTCATATTTTTTTAGTTCTTGGATTAGTCCCCAATATAGCCTGTGCTGCTCCAGACTAAATAATTCCTTTCACTGTCATGGTAGAACATGCCCCTTAGTCCTAGGATGCACGTGGTTTCTCTTCTCTGCTATGTCTTTTGTGTACAGTGGTGATCAGAAATTCAAGCACTATTTGAATTATAGTCTCCCTAGTGTATTATAGAAATATCTTCATTTACCTTGATTTCTATTTTTACAATATAAGTTAACATTTTATTATTGGCTTTTTAAATTG
This sequence comes from Erpetoichthys calabaricus, assembly GCF_900747795.2. Lineage (NCBI taxonomy): Eukaryota > Metazoa > Chordata > Cladistia > Polypteriformes > Polypteridae > Erpetoichthys > Erpetoichthys calabaricus. The sequence continues at coordinate 127,048,981 of NC_041402.2, read as the reverse complement.
CTATAGCACATTGTATTAACAAAATGAATTTTTGTGTCACCTGAGTGTTCTAAATTGTTTCCAGAGTTAACTTTTTGTAAGTCACCATCTTCTTTCTTGTATTTACAAATTATTTTTTCCTGTTTTTTTAGCAGTTTTGAATTGTCTGTGTTAAACTGCAATTTCTAAGTTTATCTAAGTCTTGCTGAATTGCTATTGCTGCCTTTTCAGCACTTGCTGTTCCTCATATTTTTGTACTCTGTGTAAAGCTGAAAAGTTAACTGAATAGCTTAGCATCAATGCCTCTAGTTAGAAAGAGTTACTCCTAACAAAACAACACACTGGTACTGTGGTAAGTGCTATAACTTCAGCCTCCTGCATTGGAGTCCCAGATCCAGTTGTCTGTCTACACTTTGCATGTTCTCCCTGTTTCTTCATGGGTTTCTCTGTGCATACTCTTTTTCTTCTTTTCACTTTTCCAAAGATGTGTGTATGTATTTGGTCAGTTGGTGACTCTAAATTGGGCTAATGTGGGTACATGCGTGACTGGCCAGGGTAGAGATGTAGAAACAAAGGAAATTAAAGTAGAGGTGCCGCTAATGACCTCATACCATATGGCATTTTCTCTTCTTGATTGTATTCTCTTTCACCTGCTTGTTAACTTTAATTATAATCCAACCTCCTAAATTACTTTGAAAGCCATTAACTTATTGCTTCAGAATTATTGTTCAGTATGGGGCTATCTCAAAGACTTTTTGAAAGTCTATTTAAATTATCATCTATGGATTAGTTTTGTGTACCACTCTATTCACCTATTAGGAGAAGTCTAAAACACTGTTTTGGCAGGAATGTCTTCTTGCAACCCAATGCTGGCTGTATTTCACATTATTTATTATTTTAGTGCAAGGAGTCTTCTAATTTGTTTCAAATTATGCTGCCCATAATCTTTCAAGTGACAGAAGCAGACTTAGTCAGCTGTTATTATTGCTATTTCTCTTCTTGTGGATCAAATTCTCATTTTAAACAGTCATCAGGTACTTCTCTTGTCTAAGAAGATTGCTGAAATATGTTCACTGAAGGTTTATAAAATAGCACATTTAATTTCTTTCAGTGCTACTGGTAAAACTTCATCAGGCCCATGAGTTTTTTTTAGTCTTCAGTGTAACTCTTGCCCGAAGCACAATCGCACTCTTCAATTTTAAAATCTGTAGACATAGCTTATTTTCAGTTCTACCTGAGGTATCATATTAATTTAATCTTTTGTAAATACATATGTGAGATATTTATTTAGATCATTTGCTATTTCATGTTCAATTTCAGATATTTTCCTTGTGCTTTTAACACTTCCTTATTAGTCTTTCACTTTTTTCACTAGAGTATCATTGGGAAATTATCCCAATTGGGATTTATCTTGGCTTCCATTTCTTTCTTTTTTCAGTTTCTCCCTTAAACATTATGCTTGAAGCAAAGTGAATGAGAAAGTCATTTGGCCTGAGCATCATTTTGGTTTCTTCTGTGGATTTCTCCCTTATTGTTTGAACAGTTTAAATACCTCATAACCTCAAAGAATTCTTTATTGCATTTAAGTCTGATTTGATTAAATAATATTTTACTGTTTCAAAACAGAATTTGGTAATTTTACAATCTCTGTAGCAGTACTAGCAGTAATGCACTATATTGAGGGAGAGAGGCTAAGTGCATCTAAAGCTGTTAAAATGCTTTTTGTCCCTGCTTATGCAATTTAATTTCAACATCTTGTAAGAGTTTGAATTTTACCGTGACACATTTACTACAATCTTTGTTGCACTGTAAGAGTTATACATAAGAAAGCAATTTAGAGAAATATTTTGGCTGGATACTGTAAAGACCTCACAGATAATACATGCAACAAATACTCTTTCAATTAAATATCTGGTGTTCTCTGGGCTAATAACGTCATCTTTGATTCATGTTCCAGTGATAACCTCTGGATTTTGTATTATTTCTGAACACAATGGCTATGTTTACACATCATATTCATGTGACCTGATGTGTCCAGCAGGGGGCAAACGCTCACAAAGAATATGTACTCTTTTAGAAATTGCATCATTACTAAACCAAAAATCTCTGTCTATATATGTGAAGTAAAATATTATACCCTTCCCTTGGTGTACAGCAGTAATTCTTAGATGAAAAAATTACAATAAAGAAAGAATACAGTTAGCTTGTTTTAATATAAGTGGCACACTTAAACCCTTTGGCTACACCTGACTCTGATTTTTCCACATATTTGATACAGGTTGCATATAGCAAAGTCCAAGGAGATTATGTTCAAGCTTAATATCGCACTGGTTAGACCTCACCTGGGGCCTCATGTATAACGTCGTGCATAGAATTCACACTATAACATGGCGTATGGACAAAAGCCAGAAATGTGCTTACACAGAGAAAAATCCAGATGCATAAATCTGTGTGAATGCCAACTTCCACGTTCTTCTGCTACATAAATCCCGGTCAGCGTGAAAAGTAACGCACGTGCACGCGCCTGCTGTCCCTCCCCTACTCCTCCCAGAATTATGCCTCTTTGAATATGCAAATCAATATAAATAGCCCTTAACATCAGTGTTCTGTGAAAAGACAAGGGCAAAAGCACAGGGGAAAATAGAAGAATTTCAGGGAATACCTAGTTGAGGCAAGAAAAAACATACTATTTGTTGGTTTAAACAGTGATATAATCAACAAAAGGAAGTTGATGAACTGACATAGAGTATCGGAGAAACTCGAAAGTTCAAGTTCACAAAGTCGTACAGTGCCCAAAATAAAAAAGAAGTTGTCAGATATCAAAATTGCCGTGAAAAGGTGAGTCATAGCCCACCATCTGAGTGTCATATGAAAGCTTATTGGGATACAGAGAAAAAATATAGGCACACAGTGGGAAAAAAGCACGAAATGTCAACTTTAATCTCGAAATTTCCAATTTAATCACGTAGTTTATTTTGTCATTAAAGTAGAACATCATAAACTTCATCTTAAAATCATTTAATTTACTAGTTTCTCAAATCCATCGTAACTAAAGTAGCATGTTAAATGCTTTGTTTTGTATTTAATCTTCTATGTGCTCTATGTGCACTACCTGCTTCTTAAACGGGCTTTCTCTTCCTCTGACAGGACACAGAATCCATTACATTCGTGATTTTACAGCTCTCTGAATAATTAAAATACATTTTCACGATGATAGGAGTTAAAGCATGTTATTAAACATGGGAACACGGTGGCGCAGTGATAGTGACAAGCAGGCACCTCATCCACAGATTGTTCCTGCCTCCCGCAAGATGCTTGCTGTGCCGTGTGCGATCTTCGATGAAATAATTTATTGCAGCAGTACTGTCTCTTTCAAACATACTAACCCCCAATTCCTGTCCTTCCTTTTCTTTCTCCAAGTAACCAATAGCCACAAAATCAGCTTTGTAATAGATGTTAAGCCATCTGTAAGCTTAGAATGCCGATTCTTCAAAACTTTTAAGGAACATCGAAATATCTTCATAGTACATGTTTAATTATTCTATCCATCTGTCTTTCCGCAGTGTCATGCCAGCCACAGCAAGAATATAGTGCGAGGCAGGAACAATCCCTGAACCGCCAGCTCCTTGCTAGCGCTGCAACACCATGTCCTCACATGTTTAATTATTAACAATATAGATTATTTAAATTGCGTTAACATTTTATCTGTATAATGTAATAAACATATTTTGCTGCATTTCATCTTAAAAATGATATTGTCATCATATGTAAATACACGCTTTATAAAGTGGCTCAGGTTGTGCAATATTATAACTGTTTCTGAACTGCGAGGTCCGTACAGGAAAGGCTCTGAAGTGTTTGTCGGATGAGAGCAGTTCAAACAGCGAATGGCTGAGGCAGCGCGTGCTTGATTCTGCATGCCGATAATTCTCTTTCTGATGAGCTGCTCCGAGTGGTGCAGTGAGATTAATATGGAAAAAGATGATCCACTGTGGAAACCTCTAACGGGAGCAGCTGAAAGTAGAAGAAGGTGTAGTGAGAGTAACAACGCTAAAGTAGCTATGGTATTTGGAATAGTTTGGCCATTTCGTGGACCATTATATTGTTACAGGTTAATTACAATCAGATGCCTTAAACTAATAAACAATATGCAGTTAATTTCAATGTATTTATAAAGCCACGTCAGGGATGTGGATCTGAAAAAGAAAGGGAAACCACACTGGAACAGTAGCACTGCTGTGCCGCTGGGTACCGCCAGTTTGCAAAATTGAGCGGAGAACTTGCGTACACCAGGGTTTGAGCTACTATGAAAATGTGTGTGGTTTTACAACAAGTTTAGGTTTTATACATCGCGATTTGAGCATAGAAACAGGCTTACGCAACATTTTTGTGCGTATGCACCATTTATACATGAGGCCCCTGGAGTACAGTTTTGGTCAGCAGGTTACAAAAAGGACACAGCAGTAACAGAAAAGGTCCAGAGGAGAGTGACTGGGCTGATTTCAGGGCTACAGGGGATATGTTTTGAGGAAAGATTAACAGTAGAATTACCAAAGCCTACAAAAAAACTCGTAATCCCAGCCCACCTTAAATCCCTTTGCACCTCTCCATCAGCGTCTTTTGTCTTGTAAATGTCTCGATCAACACAATCAGCAAACAGTCTGCTATACCATCCCCCCCACCGCCACATAAAGGGCACAAAGCTCTCCCAGCTCAAGCCTTCATTATCTTGCAGTGAAGTTCTGGAGTTTAAGAGGGTAAATAATATATTGTTATTTGGAACACATGCATTTCATGTGTGTTCCATTTTTACAACAATCTATGTAAATGCATCGTTAAAACAGAGACGTTTTCCATGTTTTAGTAATAAAAGACAAAATGTCGACATGAACTGTACAATGTGTGAAGTCTGAAGTCAAAGTATCAAGTAAACACTTTCAGAAAAAGGGCAAGGACAGCTTCAGTCTAGAACTGCTGCCTTGTAATCAAGAGGCCGCAGGTATGATACTGGTTGCCTCTCAAATTTACCGTTTTGAGTAGTGAGCTGCACTTATTCTTAATATTATACAATAAAACATAAATTTGATTTGTGTCTGTAACAGCCAACGTAAATTTTAGTACCTTTTTTTCACTTTTATTCTCTCAGTCACAATCACGATATAACACCCCCTACCACCACCCCAGATCTGACACTGTTAGTTTTTATTTGAAACTGGGAATAACTGTAGATATGAGTGGTGTTTTGAGACAATGGAACTGGACATTCTCTGATCTGGAGGGATAAAAGCTGACACACAAATGCTGGTGAATCTGCCTTCTTGGTATCTCATTGTCACTTGAATTTTTTTTATTCAGTTTTACTGAGTGTTCCTGCTTACGCTGAACTAGTATGCACCTTATGGTCCATGATGTCAAACTCACACTGTCAACAAAACAGAGACATAGGTATATATGATATTTGGAATAATTCATTTTATGACCTGTATAGTACATTTTCGAAAACATTGTGGGACTGATGCAACATTATTTATATTATTCATATTCATTTTTATACCTTCTTGCGGTTGTAATCAGTGATCGTGTTTTTTTTTTTCCAATCTTGTCCAATCTCCACATTTTGGTAAATGGTGGTGTTTCTTTTGTACTCCAGGACATGCAGAGGAAAGAATAGTACAGAGAGGTCAGTTCCGCTCTCTATACAATCATCAAATTCAAATGTTAACAGTTCCCATACACCAAAGGCCCATCCTTCCTATATTTATGACATGTGTACCTGTTGCAATGTACACACCTCTCTCTATGCCGTGGTTCCTATAAGCAGCTGTCTTGGAACAGAAGCTTGTCGATGTTGCATCCTCTTTTTCTTTTTCCATCACCTTTTCTTGTAAGAAGCAACAACGAAGATCCTCTGCAAGGTGAGCAAAGAACATTCTTCTTTTCTCAGTGAACCCCGTGCATGCCTTGCACAGTGCATGTGTGCTCACTGCCGCCAGGTCAAGTATGTTGTAGCACACAGCAACCGGCCACCATAAGCTCATGCCTTCTGGTGCATGATGTCAACGCAACACTGGGGAAAAAAAGAAAAAGACAAATATATATGACATTTTGAAGAAATCATTTGATGACCTTAATAGTACCAATCAGAAAACATCATCGCACTAATGCAATATTATTTGAAAACGAATAGCGCCAGTTCATTTTCCAATAATATTGCATTAGTGAGATGATGTTTTCTAAAACATTTCTGTTTTAACAATGTGTTTACATAGATTATTGTAGACACAGAACACACATGAAATGAATGTGTTCCAAATAACAATACTGTATATCCTCTAAAACTCCAGCACTTCACTCCAAGATAATCAATGCTTGAGCTGGGAGAGCTTTGTGCCCTTTCTGCATTGGTGGGAGGATGGTATAGCAGGCTGCTTGCTGCTTGTCTTGATCGACACATTTACAAGACGAAAGATGCTGATGGAGGGGTGTGAAGGGATTTAAGATGGGCAGGGTTTACATGTTTTTTTGTAGGCGATGGTAATTCTAGTGTTAAAAGAGCTGAGTCTTTTTAGTCAAAGCAAAAGGAGATTAAGATGAGCCATGACTGAAGTGTTCAAAATTATGAAGGGAATTAGTATAATGGATTGAAAATGCTACTCTAAGATAAGTTCAACAAGAACATGGGGACACAGTTGGAAACTTGTTAAGGATAAGTTTTTCTTCGTACAGAGAACCATGCCACATTAAATAACATACGAAGTAGTGCGGTAGACAGTAAGACTTTATGGACACTCAAAAATAGAGTTGATGTTTTTTAGAAGAATTAAGAGTATAGCGCCATAGAGCTTTGTTGGGTTGAATAGCCTGTTCTCATCTAGATTGCACTAATGTTCTAATGGTGTAAGCTCCCAAAACCACATACCTGTACATCATGTGACATGACATTTTGTCATCTGATACAGGCCACTTTTTATGTTATGTCTAATTCTGATTAAAGTCCAATTGTTATATTGAATCTGATGTGGCTAAACTATGTAATTTTTGTGCAATATGCACCATGTTAAAATAACAAAGTAAAGAGTCAGTGATGCAGTGACCAATAAAAGGGTTTTTAAGCTATTAAAGCTAAATTGGAAAGTTCTTACAAAAACTACAGAATATTTCAAGAAAGAGTATCAGAAGAAAGAACATACATGGATATACAGTATGCTTACATCTTCCCTGCTTTACTATGTCACAACACATGCACGGCACCTTATTCCTCATAAACTGAATGTATATGTAAATACTCAAGCCACAAGCCATATGTAGACCATGTAATGTAAATATCACAGATATCACAAGATATTTGATCAGATTTTTTCACCAATTCCATTTCAGGCAATGAGGATGGATAGGCATAAAAAAATGTCACATGCAGCCTTTTCTTGGCATTTTTTTTCAGCCAAAATCATGATGAGCATGAGGAAAACGTCTGTGTTGCATTTACATGTTGCTCATTTAATGTTCTGGAGGACCAGATATGTTCCATGATTACGTGTATGTATATATATGTGTGTGTGTGTGTGTGTGTATTTGTGTATGTATGTATATACACACACATACACACACAATTTACACACATTATCAACAAAATAATAATGGAGAATTCAAAACAGTTTGTAGGATTGTGCTAATGACATAACTTTAGCTACTAATGGATTATTAATGCTGGTGGGTTAGTGTTTACGCGAGTACTGTTTCTATATTTGCTTACTTCAAGGACTAACATTGACTCACATATGGGTTGACCGGCGTGTAATATGGTGTTGTTCCAGCTGCAGCAGGCAAATCAAAACTCGAAAATGACATCCAACAGAATTTGAAGAATTTATGCAGAAATCATCACATTTCTTTATAGATTCCACACACACTGTGCAGTCAGAAGGTGAATCCAGGAGTGCCAGCAATGTTTTCTTTGCCTATATCACTGTATCAGGAGGATTTTTAACACAAGGAGGTCAATGTCTAGGTCTAATAAAGCCAACTGATCCATATTTCGCAAATCCAATGAAGGAAGAACGTCAAACCCCACAGGTTAAAAACACTCTGGACTGCCTAATAACGTTCCTGCTAAGGTAAACACACAAAACTACAATCTGGGTTGCAGGCTGGCGTTTACCAGAGGCAAATGAACGTGAATGTAATATCATATTGAAGTCAATTAAGCACCACTACAAAACTCAACTTAAATGCCTAGGTCGCTCATTTAACCAAGATTTGAACGCACATTTGTACAGGCCTAAATCGTCAGTAAAGGGGGCATAAACCATCAAGTGCCACATTTTACAGAAGACACTCCAGATGCTAACTCCTAATGGTGAATTCAGAGTTTCTTGAATTGAAGTAGCTGTTTCGCACAATAATTCTGGGCAACTTTTCATTGCACTTGTATCAGACACACAGTCATAACTTTGAGCAGGATTCCCAAGTCAAGCAAAGTGCAAATGTGAACTCTGCGGACGATTTACCAATCAAAAAGTAGTACCTGATAGAACCCACCCTCTCAAATTTGACGAGTGAAAGTGACAGTTTTCATTTCAGGGCTTATTTAATATACCTGAAATAAATAAATGAAGAAAAAAAATTAAATAAATAAAAAAAAGAAAGAAGCAACAAAAATATTTTGTGTCACAATAATTTAAACTCATATTTCAGGTTATTATGTCTTTATTGTCACTTTTATAGTACTTTTATTTATTTGCATATTTATTTAATTATTAATATTATTTATATTCCACCATAGTTGCTAATATTATGAAATGAAATGGCTTTTGGTTAAAAATAAAAAGAAACAATGAGACTTTCAAATTATAAGCAAGTGAATCAAAAAAAAAGCTAAAATGTAGAAACAGAATAGAAACATTTCACAAAAGTCAGCAATAAACATCTAAATGATTTACCAAGAGAAATAAATGTCGTGCAATGATTAATTTCTGAGATTGCAGACAGAGAGCTGAGGGTGAACCATCTGATTAAGTGAGAGGTTCAGATACTGTAACATCAAAGTTTGCCATCAAATTAGACAATTAGCTGGAACGAAAGCTTGCAGCCCCTGTGGCCCTGGAAGACCAGGACTGACTAAAGCTGCTGCGGAGGGAAAAATTCTGAAAGTAATAACCACATCAAGTATTTTCTTTAAATTTTGAATAAACAACAATATAGTTTTCATCTAATTTTTCTTTTTTTTTTTTTTGCATACTTTCAAAAGTGCACTGTAATTCTATTCTCATTACTGCAAATATAAAAAACCCTGAACTACAGCAGTCCATCATTTAATGATCTAATGCATTTCAGACAGAGAGAGCACTACAGAAAGAAAGCATATTTTGAAATTACACTCATCAATACAAATGTCACCAACTCTAAGTGATGTTAAAGCTGGCGAGCTGGTTTAGAATGGCATTGTGTGTATTCAGTTGTAACAGATCCAAATTAGATCCCACTCCTGTTTTATAAAGCGTGGAAACACAAGTGACAAATTGTCAAAGTTATGTACCATACCTGGAAATATGTTACACTATGAGTCAAGGAATAATCTGAAATTAATGCTTTCCGCAAGTCAACCGAAACATATTTACTTCTGCACATAAATGACTTGCAGCAGCGGACATGTAATTGTACATCCAGGAATGCTTGTCTCTTCTCACTGATAGACAGGCCAGGCTGATTCAGCTTCATCTTTACTGGCCATCATGAAATAGTGACATTCCTGCAGTAGCTCTTTTCGGGGCAAAATCTTTCCATTGTAGTGCAGAAAAACTTGTATTCTATGTTGTACCAGAGAAAAGACCAGATATCTAATTATCTGCAGTTTTGAGGAGACAAAAGAAATTATTTGAACAATTAAATTTAAGACATTTAAGTCAAAGCAGGTTTCACTGTGGATATAGTAATTAGCCATTACTGAAACAATATTTCTTTTTACATCTTTAGTACAAAATTAAAGCTCCACATATAATAAAACTGTATTGGAGTTCAGATACTATTATACAACTTAAATAAATTTATAAATAGCAGTCAGATATTTTGAGAAGACATTTTAATACATACAGCGCATTCAGAGAGTATTCAGACCTCTTCACTTTTTTCACATTTTGATATGTTGCAGCCTTAAGCTAAAATCATTTAAATTCATTCTTCCCTACATCAAGCAACACTCAGTACCCCAGAATAACAAAGCAAAACTGGATATAAAATAATATTTGCCAGTTTATTAAAAATAAAAAACTGAAATCTCACATTGACACAATTATTCAGGTCCTTTGCTATGACTCTTGAAATCAGGCTCATGTGCCTTCCATTCTATCAACCATCACTGAGATGTTTCTACACCTTGTTTGGAGTCCACCAGTGGTCAATTCAATTGATTGCACATGGTTTGGAAAGGCCCACAACTGCCTTATATAATGTCCCACAGTTGACAATGTATATCAGAACATGAGGTTGAAGGAATTGCCTGCAGTGCTCAGAAACAGGGTTGTGTTGAGGCACAGATCTGGAGAAGGCTAGAAAAAAGTCGTGCATCGTTGAAGGTTCGCAAGATCGCAGCAGCCATCTTGTTTCTTAAATGGAAGAAAACAAACATGACTTCTTAGAGCTGGCCACCTGGCCAAACTGAGCAATTGTGGAAGAATGGCTATCGTAAGAGAACTGACAAATAACCTGATGGCAATCAGGCTTAGCTCCAGAGAACCTATGTGGAAAAGGGAGAAACGTCCAGAAGGAACACACCATCATTACAATACCTCTCATTCTCTCTTCAGTAAAATCCCACATGGAGTTTACAAAAAGGTATCTAAAGGACTCTCAGACTGTGAGAAACAAGATTTTCTGGTCTGATGAAACCAAAATTAGGATCAAGTGTGTAGGAAACCAGGCACCACTAATCACCTGTGTAGCACCATTCCAGTGGTGAAGCATGGTAGTGGCAGCATCACACTGTGGGATAAGGACTGGGAGACTAGACAAGGCTGAGGAAAAGCTGGTCAGAGCAAAGTACAAATACGAGGTGAGATACAAAAATAACAAATGGGCTTGGGGCTTTCCTGGAAAAGCGTCTGCAGGTCGGCCAAAAGTTAATCATATACTGTAACTATATCACCTCCTACACACCCTTTCAAACCACCGACCAGCTAGGTATATCCTGTGACTAGCTCAGTTAGTATTTGCACAACAATCGCTACACTAGTTGCCACTATAATGTTGGATGAAAAAATCGAACAGCGTATCAGTATCAAATTTCTTGCAAAATTGAACAGAACGGCTACAGAAACTTATGAAATGATTAAAAAAAAGTGTATGGTGATAACAGTTTGTCTCACATACTGTACAAGATTTTGAGTGGCACAAACGTTTCAAGGAAGGACTAGAAAATGTGGGAGATGTTCAACAGTCAGGTTGCCCACTCTTGGACGGATGAAAACATCAAAACAATGAAGTAGATTGTTCGAAATGATTGTACTGCTTTTTCCGTAAAGCAGTTTTTGACTGACAAAAACATTCCTGTCCTCAATCATCTTCTTTTTTAGTATGATTTTGCTCCCTGTGATTTTTACTTGTTCCCAAAAATCAAAAGTGACCTGAAGGGAACACCTTTTTCTTCAATGGATGAAGTGAAGACAGAAACGGCAAGCCTGTTGAAGCGCCTCAAACAAGAAGCCTTCCAGCACAGTTTCAATCAATGGAAGATACGTATGGAGCGGTGTAGAGATTGGGAGGGGGAGTATATAGAAGGTGACAATGCTTAGAATGCTGTAATTCATAAATAAATATTTTTTTTCTATCAATCCGGTTATTTTTGTGTCTCACATTGTATATATTTAATGAAAACATGTTCCAGAGCGATTTGAACCTCAGCCAGGGCTAAAGGTTCACCTTACAATAGGATAATGGCTCTAAGCACAAAGCAAACACAACACAGGCATAGCATAGGGAGACCTCTGGCAGACACCAGACTTGAACTCAATCGAACATCTCTGGAGAAACCTGAAAATAGCTGTCCACTGACAATCTCCATCCAACCTGACAGTACTTGAGAGGTTCCGCAAGGAAGAATGGCAGAGAATCCTCAAATCCAGGTGAGCAAAGCTTGTCAAATCATTCCCAACAAGGCTCCAGGCTATATATCTCTGCTAAAGGGGCTTCAGCTAAGCACTGAGCAAAAGGTCTGAATACTTGTGTCAGTGTCATATTACTGTTTTTCACTTTTAATATGCTGGCAAAAATTTGTAAAATCCTGCTGTTGCTTTCTCATTCTGAGGTACTGGGTGTTGCATGATTTGGGAAAAATTTAATTCAAATGATTTAGCACAATGCTGCAACATAGGAAAATGTGAAAAAGTGAGGGTCTGTATACTTTCTGAATCCACTACATGTCAAAGCTACTGCACGAGTCAACATGTACTATTAAAATAGGTTACATTTAAATCATCCTTCTGTCCAGGGTCACAGTGACTGCATGCCTTTACCGACAGCATTGGGCTGAAGTTGGGAACCAGCCTGGATGAAGATCTGGCTTGTTGTAGGGCACAATCAATAGTTTAATTTAAAGACACCAATTAACTGACCACAGATGTCTTTGGGATATGGCAGGGAAATGGAGTACTCAGAAAAAAACACATAGACACAGAGAAAACAGGTAAACTTCATACAAGCTGCGCTTTATCCAGGTTTTGAAACCAAAACACTGAAGCTGCAAGGCAGCAGTACTAACCACTGCTCTGCCAAACCACTGCTGTTGCCACAACGAACCCCTTCAATTAGGGTTCAACTTTGTGACACTCGCCACACTCATCTCCTAAGCAGTTCCATCAATTGCATGTGCACACTGATCCGCCAACAGAGAGAGAAGTCTGTATTTCTCTCCTCCCTATTAAACCCAAGCAAACACTTTCTTCATAATTTTCATCTGCGTCTTCTAACCTCTTACAGCCTTCTAACCAAATTTACAAAATTGTCTTTCAGTGTCCACCTTACACTGGCTGCTGACCTGGCCTAACTTGAGGTGTGCTCCTGCAAGGCTGCTAAGTCACCATCTCACTGCTGTGTTGCTGCCAAACCTCATTTCCTACCTCTTCATAACTATTCACACAAGTTAACTATAAATAGTTATGTGTTTTATTTAACTCCTTCCTGTGTCACAACCTGTGAAATATGTGTTCATAAGCTTCGTGGAGGTATATAACATGGGTAGGAGAGTTTTTGTACCTCAGTTATCATTGGATCTTTGTTTTTTCAAGCAGTCATGGTTATCCTAGAGGATGGATCCATACAAAGACAGATTCAAAATAAACCAAAAAAAGCCAGGGTCTTGACTCCATCAGATAGTTCAGGGCCCACTTTTGTATCTGAATCAAAGGATGGTGAACAGGCAACCCACCTAATCTAACCAGACTCAGGCTCAATTATACAAATATATTCACCATTAAAATAATTAAACACAGAAATAGCACATTTAAAACACAACAGAAAAATGTGGGATTTGACAAATGAGACTACAAGTCTCTTATGGACCACCTTAGGGAGAAAGTTACACAAAGTATGCGAAGTCGCATAGTGTAACAACAATACTAGCATCGGTAAGATATTAGATTTCTATATAAAGATATTCAAATTTATATCTTTCTATGTTAATTCCATTCTGAATGAAGATAGCTCTAAATTGGACAGAAAGGTCAGTGTAATCTAGCCACTACAGTAGGATTAAAAATGTGCCTTTGATCTGTGTCATGACACAGGCATCATCATGTTAAATTTATCAAATCCTTAAGAAGGCGATAGAGAAGATAACTGCAGTAGTCCGTCTGAAATTTAAAGATGATATGAATGAAGAATTTGAACATCTAAATATTAAAAAGGAAGGCTCACACTCTGACACAAGGTAGTCCCATTTTGATGGTAGTTAGTTGTTGAAGTTAGTACATACAGTATATAAACATTCATGCAACTTAGGTAGGCAGTGAGTCTATGCATGGCTAAGGAACATTCAGAAATGAGCATTATTTATAGCTGGGTATCACTTATATAGTAGTGTAGCAATATTAAATATTTAGGCTGAGCCAGAAAAGAAAGGATATTGAATTAGTCATGCTCTACTTGAAGTTCATTCTTCCACCTCCAGACAATTCAGACTGTTAGTAATGTAAACAAAGCCCATTCATTTCTAAAAGCTGATAGCCAAGGTGGACAAACCCGCTTCAGAATATTAATCTCCTTGCCGTTGCCGCCCTCTTATTATTTATCACCATTTTACTATCACAATTATGTATTGATGAGAATGTGTCGCATAAATGGATTCTAAAGCACAGAAGTTCAAATATATTTAGAAAAGACACAGCTTTTACTGCTACAGGGGTGCACTCTCCATTAAAAACATATAATTTCCTTCATATGTACTGTGTTAAAAGATGCAGCTAATATATGCAGCAAAGATACAGTCTTTGAAAGTTTCCTTTATTTTTCAAATTTATTGGCAGCATATATCAATGTTAATTTTACACATACTGTAGCACCATTCCGATGCACTTTGTATGCACATGTTGGCTCTCAAATACCTGCAGCCATTCCCTTGTAAACTATGTGGCCATGTTAATACTGTATTTAACACAGCGGAAGCAGGGCTGAAGAGTCACTTGTGGTCAAATTGTTACAAAATTATATGTGTTCTTTTGTAAGCAATACCAGTGACCAAAATAAACTAGAATTCCAAGTTGTCAGCAAACATGGGAATCAATGATTTTCAAGTGATTTTATACTTCTGTTGGGCAATTCCAGCTATTATAATCCATAAGGAAGAAAAAAATAAATGGCACCAATCCCTAAATGGTGACATAGCAGAGGATTTTCAAATTGTTTTCTTCACTGCAACCTGCCTGGAAGACGGCTAGCTACAATCAATAAATGAAGTGATTCAGAATGCGGAACTGAGTGTGTTTTATTTCTTTAAAATTCTTGCTTTATTAAAATGCTGTAAAGAAAGTATATAATTAATGGAGAGAGATTAATAAGATTAAGAAAGATAAAATGAGAGCAGAAAAAGTTCAGGGTAAAAAATGAAAATGCACCCTCTACCGCCATGTGATATGTCATTCTGTTTTTACACATAAACATTATACAAAGATAAGCCAAAACATAAAACGATTTTTAAAATTTCACACTCAATGGGGGCAATACCATTGCTTGTTCTAACGGCAGTTTTATATATGGTTGTCTTCAATTATGGTGTCTCAGTAAACTATTAGACTTTGTAGTTCCTTTGTCTATTTCTACCAAAGAAGAAATAGCAGCGGCTACAATCTTGATTGTATTAAAGGTTAAGCATTCAGCCTGAATATGGTGGTATATTATCAAGCAGTAACATTTACCAGTACATTTGGTGGATTTTTTGTACAATTTTGCAAGCAAAATGTATGGCACTAAGACAGAGTCTATTAAAAATATATTTTTGTTTAACACAAAAGTAAAAAAAGTCCAAAAGGGGCAAAGTGATGAAGTCAGATTTTAGTTTTTTTTTGTACTTTTCCTTTTATTCCTGTCTTTTGCTTTAATATTATCGCTTTGTTTTTGAAATTAATACATTTCAGCCAGCACTTTAACTGGTCTTGTTAGCTTGGCAAAGCTGCCACCCAAACTGCCTTCAGTTAATAGTATCCATCTTTTGGTCGTGGGTGAACACAGTGGCTGGTGCTGCTACCTCATGGATCTAGCATCCTTAATTCAAATCCTGCACACAGTCATTTCTAGCGTGGAGTTTGCATGTTTTCTGTCTGTCTGTATTGGCTTTCCTCCAACATCCACATACATGTGTGTGTTAGGTAAACCCCTACACCTAACTATAACATATTTGCCCTTATTAGTGTATTTATTATTTAAATCTGTTTTTGAATTATAAATTTAAATTATTGTATGGATGGTTGTTTTTGCAGTTCAAACAGTGAACAGTAGAGGGTAGTCTATTTTTGAGCCCTTGCTGTTTATGGATCTATTTGCAAATTTTTATTCCAAATTTAAAATACAACTTAATATTTAAACAAGATAAAATTATCACACCTCTTAAGAGGATATTTTATAGGGTTTTGTAATACTTTTTGGAAATAAAGGAAAGATGGTCACTAAACAAAGTAAATATGAATTTATATATGGGAATATTATGCTCTTGCTTTGCCTGCATGGAAAATATCTGTTAATCTAAACGTAACCCTTACCATAATCCTAATTATCTGCTTCTGGGTGTGTGCTTTTGTGTATTGTGCAATAGACTGGAGCCTTGTCCAGGACTGTATCCCACCAGACCCCTTTCACTCATTATTTAATGCGTACTTGAGGTGTATGTACAGTAATAACTCAGTTAACAAAGTAGATGCATTCCAGGACTTTAGTTCATTATAAGAAACTTTGTTTTTAGAGGTAGATGTACAATAAGAGGAACAGGGCTCCATATTGTATTGACTGGTGTGGTGGATCATTGCTTTCCAAGCTGCCGCAACTGCCCCAGTGTTTCACAGTTCCTTCTGTGTTGCTCCAAGCTCTCTGATCCCCTGTCTGCATATTAAGGCCAATAACCTCCACCTAACACTGCTCACCTGGGGTCAGAGGCAATATCATCTACCTCACTCTGTAATCCAAGCAGTGCCAGGACCCTTAAGATATAAAATATTAAAATAAAGTATGCTGAAATACATGAAATGTCCAAAACTATGTAGACTTACTGAGTGCAGATGTTCCAGCAGCATCCATTATTGACAGGTGCATAAAATCAAGCACTTAGCCATGCAATCTCCATTTGACAAACATTGGCAGTAGAATGGGTCATACTGAAGGGCTCAGTGACTTTAAAATGGCACTGTCATAGGATGTCACATTTGACACAAGTCAGTATATGAAATTTCTGCTCTGCTACATCTGCCCTGGTTAACTGTAAGTGCTATTATTGTGCAGTGGGCCAACAACAGCTCAACCACGAAGTGGTAGACCCTGTAAACTCATACAGAGGGGCCACTGAGTGAGGAAGTGCATAGCATGTAAAAACTGCCTATCCTCTGTTGCTTTACTCACAACAGCGTTTATGCCTTTATACCCTTGACTCCTAACGACAAATGCAGTGTGACCCTGGACATCACCCGTTGCAACACCATAGCAACCGTTATTACAAAATTGTGTTATTTATGGAAATCTGGGGTCGCAAGTGCAATGATTCACCAGTACACCACCTTCATAACTTGCTCAGGACTGTCTCTCTATCATATTCGAAGATGATTCTGTTAACCAGCAGTTGTAAGCATAGAGCCATGTCAAATCTCATAATTAATTGGGGTTACTGATCTTCTTTAGTCTGAACACCATAATTTTTCACACTTTAAATTTACAGCAAACTTTTCAAATATGTATATATGTATGTAGGCTTCTTTCAGCATCAGTCAACTTGAACACTGGAGGATAGCTCTGGAATAGTCTAAAATATATATATTTGGAATGTAAACTGTTCTTGACCACTAACTTTTCCCTTCATGATGTCAGAGGCTAACTTGAATGCTGATTGGTCAAAGGTGAGTGTCACTCACATCTGGGCAGCTTAGGGTATAAATAAGTGGCATGACAGAAATAGTTATAACAGTGATAAAAACAAAAAGGAGAAAATTGTATAAGAATGTACTGAGCATTAGGGTGAGGGAAGTGTCTTGTGTCACATTACTACATCTCCTGTTTGCTGCATGATGTATTCACCCCATCAACATAAGTAATATATTAACATTTACCATAAATTGCTCTAAATCCATTGTTGCCAAATATTTTTAAAAATTACCCATTTTCATTGTGAGCAAATGTAATGGGGAATAACAACAATGTACAATTTTATGAATTTATTACATCTGTATTGAAACATTCCATTTTTAAACATAAATCTACAAAATTTAATTTCTGAGAATTTTTTATTTTTTCTTGATAAAACTTAACTTGCCCATTACATTTTTTTAGAAAATGCTACATTTCTAGTTCAGCAGTGAACACACCTAGTATATTTAAAAATAAAATACATTAAATTGAAATAAGATCAAATAAAATTAAATAAATGTAATAAGAATGAGACTGAAAAGCATGCACCTTTCTAGAATGATCAAGAACATGCTCATGAGCTGCCACTTAGGACATACCTTACCCTTGATGAAAGATTTAGTCTGTACTGAGACACTGCTCTGAAGAAACTTACAGCACAGTAATCGAAAATTCACAGCTTCTTTGATTTTTCATCATTACTTAATTGACAACACTAGAGAAGTTATGTAATTTTAATCAAATCACAAATCTGTTACAGTCATTTCAATGAAGATCCTCATTAAATGTCTGCGTCTACAGTGTACGAGACAGGCTCTCAAAGTAGTGGGTTACACATTAGTAATGCATGATGAGTGATTCGTGAAAATAATACAAGACACAATGTAATTCTGACATTCAATAATGAGAGAAGTGAACAGTGGCAATGTCCTAAAAAGGACACCATTAAGTATACAGTTTGTGTTTCAGTAGAGAACTTATGAGACAAATTATAGGTATCATGTACAAATTTCAGAAAACAGTGTATATATATATATATATATATATATATAAATACAGTATATATATATATATATATATATATACAGTATATATATATATATATATATATATATATATATATATATATATATACTGTATATATCTATATAGTATGCATTAAGTAACACAATGCAATACAATGCTTAATTTAACATTATCAAATAATTCATCCATCCATTTTCAAAGTGCGCTTATCCAAGGTTGGGTCGTGGTGAAGATGGACACTATTCCAGCAAGAAATGGGCACAAGGCAGGAACAGCTAGTCCATGTAAAGCATTCTAAATAACTAAGAGAGTTTATATTTGATACGTAGGCAAACAGACAGCCAGTGCAGGTGGTAAAGTTTGAGAATAATGTGTTCTGTACAGTTAGTGTATGTGAGAACTCTACCAACTGCATTCTGGATGTATTTCAGTCTAGTGAGTGTTTTAACAGGAAAGCAAGAAATGTGATGTGATGAAACGTGATGTAATGAAAGAATGCATAACTATTTCTGTATTTCTACAATTAAGAAACTAGCAAATATGAGCAATATTGGAAAGTGATAATAAGCGGCTTTGATAAGTGAGCTTATATGAAGCTAAAACATAACTGAGGAGTCAAAGTGTACAAATGCTTAACACTGCTCTACGTAACTAGGAGTAGATGGGGTAGGATATTGTAAGTTAGCCAATTCTAGAAAAAAAGGTTCTTGGCATTAATGTTCCCTTCATCTATAATGGAAGAATATAACATAAAACATGGCTTTATATAAAGTATTCCTATATTTAAGCAAGTGTTCACTGTGAGCCACAGAGTGGACAGTAAGACTAATTTTCTTATAGTGATGTTCAAGCTCTAGGGTATAAAGTGGGGAACGGTGAGTAGCAGATACCTATATAGTTCTTAGATAGGAAACAAGTAATTTAGTATATTAGATCAGATACCATTAAATTGAGAAGCCATGTCATTTGCACAGGGCAGATCAGAGAATGTGCAAGTTAGAAGTGGCTTGTAAGACCTTGAAAACAGCAAATGGATTAACACGCCTAATATTACATAACTGTCACCCCCTCCCAGTTTTTATTAAAGGGAGTAGAAAAATCACATTCTCTGAGCTAATTCTGAGGTAATCAGAAACCCCTGACCAAGAAACTCGACACAGCACGTGATAGACTGGATGTGTTGAAAACTCTGTAGTCGTTTCCGGGGCCACTTGAAAACGGAACTACTGATAACATACCCAAGAATGAACAGGGTAAATGAAAACACACAAACACAAAGTCAACAAAGGGTTGGTGCAAATACTTTTATTAAAACCAAACAGTCAAACAGTGCTCCAAAAGTGCAATCCTTCAGAAAAGGTCTTCAATAAATAAATAATCCATTAAATGAAAGTTCCATGTTCAGGTTAAAATCCAAATAAATAATTCCCATAAAATGAGGTTAAAATCCCAGGCATGTTTTTCTGTTAACACAGTCATCAGCCCCAATGCATCTTTCTAAATTCTGGCATCTCCTCAGTTTATCCCAACAGGACCTTGCAGGTGCAGTCTTCCATTAATCCTTGATTCAGGTTCCTACCGTGAGTCCATCAACATCCGTAGGACTTCCCCTCCAAACCCGACTCACATCTCCCTCAGCCATTTCATCAAGAGGGAGACACAGTACAACAGGATTGTTCCTACTTCTTTTTGATTTGTTCTAAGGAGCACCCCTTTTCCAGTTCCACACTCGAGTGCAGGTCTGCCTCTCACTTCCCCAGGTCATACTCCCGACCACCTGTTTCCTTTCCACACGATACATGCTCCTCACCATCCTGCCTCTTTCTCTTTTCTTAACTTCCAGTGTTTTTTCCTTGTTTCTTTTCTCAATCCTTGCTGTGCTTTAAATCTGATCTCCCCTCTCTGCCATACAGACTCCCTATATGGCCATGATTGGGTTTAGGTGCTATCATCCACCTACTCTGAGGTGTGAATGAGGTACTTGACTGACCCGCTCGCATTTGCATGTGAATGCATGATCAGCCAAGCACCCCAATCAATCTTGGAGTGGCACAAGCACACACACACATGCACTAACTCAGAGCCTGCACACCCTGGGATTCTCGATTTATTTATTTATTTATTTATTTATTTATTTATTTATACAGAGCACAACAATCCTCTCTCATCACAAGCAATATCATCAAGTGCAAATGAAAAAATCATATGACTGTAACTAAAGGTAGTAAAATTAACATATTGCATCAGGTTAGAACATTCAAGTACAGTTGAAAATTCAATTGCGAAATAACACTTGGTATTCATATCTATATTAAAATCCACTAGTTAACACCATAGCAGGGCATACCTCAACTATTCCACCTCCCTTATTCTTCAAGCTGAGTTTAGACAGAAAATGATATCCTGAAGGTGTCACTAGATTTAAATGCATATTATCCCCAGGTTACTGCCATGCCCCAATAGGGAAAAATAAGCAAAGGCATTTTTAATAA
Organism: Erpetoichthys calabaricus; assembly: GCF_900747795.2. Lineage (NCBI taxonomy): Eukaryota > Metazoa > Chordata > Cladistia > Polypteriformes > Polypteridae > Erpetoichthys > Erpetoichthys calabaricus. The sequence continues at coordinate 127,027,895 of NC_041402.2, read as the reverse complement.
TTAAATTTTAAAGGAGAGATGGTTTATTTGGAATGGAGAGGCTGCGAACCAAAGCAAGCCTGACATGGCTAGGAGCCACAGAGCACAAAAAAATAATAATTTCTAACAGAGGATGAAGAAGACCACGGTCAAATCCATATTTCTTATTTGGTACTGCAAGTACGGCATTTTAACTAAGATTATAAATACCCAGCCTGTTGGACCAGATTGAAGAAATAGAAGTGGGGAAATAGCAAAAAAAAAAAAACCTGGTCAAAGTGAAATGTAACGCACGTGCATGCGCCTTTCACCCCACCCCGACTTCTCTCAGAATTATGCCCCTTTGAATATGCAAATCAATATAAATAGCCCTTTAAATTCAATGTTTTGTGAAAAGGCAATGTCAAGAGCACGGGGGAAAAAAGGATTTCAGCAAATGCGAAGTGGAGGCAAGCAAAGATGTCCTATTTGTTGGCTTAAGCAGTGGTATAAGCAACACAAGGAAGTTGATAGAGTGATACAGAGTGGTGGAGACACTCGAAAGTTCAAGTTCAGAAAGTCGCACAGTGCACGAAATAAAAAAGAAGTAGTCAGATATCAAAGTCGCCATGAAAAGTCGAGTCTAGCCCACCGTCTGTGCGTCATACGAAAGTGTATTAGGGTACAGAGAAAAGAAAAAAAATACGAACACAGTGAAGAAAAAAGGTTGAAATGTCGACTTTAATCTCGAAATTTTCACTTTAATCTTGTAATTTATTTTGTCATTAGAGTAGAATGTCTTAATCTTCATCTTAAATTTGATATTTAATTTACCAGAGTTTCTCAAATCCCATCATAACTAAAGTAGCACATTAAATGCTTCATATTCTATGTGTTCTATGTGTGTGAATCACTATGTGCTTAAACTGGCGTTCTCTTTTGTAGACAGAATCGCACAGGCACTGAACTCCACATAGAATACATTACATTCATTATATTACAGCTCTCTGAACATTTTAGAATACTAGGATATATACTTGATATCATTTTCACGATGAAATGCATTAAAGCATGTGTTAAACATGAGGACATGTTGGCACAGTAGTAGTGATGAGCTGGTGCCCCATCCAGGAATTGTTCCTGCCTCCTGCAAGATGCTTGCTGGGATATGTGCGACCCTCAATGAAACAATTTATTGCAGCAGTACTGTCTCTGTCAACCGTACCATCCCTCAATTCCTGTCCTTCCGTTTTCTTTTGTCCCTTAACCAATCGCCACACAATAAGCTGTGTAATAAATGTCAAACCAGCTGTAGGCTTAGAGTGTAGATTCTCCAAAACTTTTAAGGAGCATTGAAAAATCTTTGTAATACGTGTTTAATTATTCCATCCATCTCTCCATCGAGGGTTGCGCCAGTCCCAGCAAGCATACAGCGTGAGGCAGGACCAATACCAGACTTTGTTCCAGTTAATCTCTACAGCTTCACCTCTGTGCACCCACATGTTTAATTACTAACAATATACATTATTTAAATTAACAATTTATCTGTATAATGTAATATACATACTTGAATGCATTTTATCTTAAATATGATATCAAATATACATCCTAGTATTCTAACAGCACACAACTCCAAGAGGATAACTCTCGGAAATCTAAACCCAGTCATCATCATCTGTAAATACGCACTTTCCTCTATTGAATTGAATTGGATTCCTTTATTGTCATTGTATGGTACAATCAGATTCAATATACAAATAATCCTCCATAAACTTATTTTCCTATAAAATAATAAAATAGCAACAATAAAATAATAATAACAATAATAATACGGTAAAAAAGTGCAAAGTATACAGTATGAAAGCATAAGTACAATATATATGTGCATATACTGCAGATAGTGCAAATGGTTCATGAAGTGACTCAGGTTGTGCAATATTACAGTCGTAGTGCAAGTTTACAGTGAGGTAATTGTAAGTATAAGTACAAACAGTTCTGCCAGTAGCACTTGGCACTGATGGACTGATTGAGTGTGTTTATATCTCTTTGGATGAAGCTGTTTCTGAGCCTCCATACAGGAAATGCTCTGAAATGTTTACCGGATGGGAGAAATTCAAACACACTGTGTGCATGGCTGAGTGGAATCCATGCAGATGCTGGTGGCTTTCCTAAGGCAGTATGTGCTATAAATGTCCCCCAGAGCTGGAAACTGTATCCCGATAATCCTCTACAATTTTGACACAACCCGACGTAGAGCTTTCCGATCAGCTGCTGTAGAAGTGTGATTCCAAACTCAGATACGATGGGCTAAAATACTCTCAGTGGTGCACTGAGAGTAACAACGCTAAAACAGTTGTGGTATTTGGAATAGCTTGGCCATTCTGTGCACCATTATATTATTACAGGTTGATTACAATTAGGTGCCTTAAATTTATAAATGATGTGCAGTTAATCACAGTGTATTTGATAAAGCCTGCATCATGGATGTGAACCTAAAAAAGAAAGGGAAATTACACAGGAACAGTAGCACTGCTTTAACTCTGAGTGCTGCCAGTTTCCAATACTGTGCAGAAATGTGCGTATGCAATGGATGCTGCCTTGAGAATGTGTGTGGCTTTACGGCAAGTTTAATTTTTATTTATAAGGCCCCAGGAGATATCATTAAAGAGTAGGTGTCAAATGCTTCAAAACCTCCCAACAATTACTGTATTATTTCTTGTATATTGTGATACTTTACAAATCTTTGCTCTGGCCAGTATTAGAATCAACCTACCTGTAACTTTGGACTTCATGTCCTTCATTGCATTGATCAGCCAATGCAGTGTTTTTATGAGAAACTCTTTACATAGGGGGTCTCTACTCTACTGTCTCTTCTCTTGTTTTTCCAGTTTCACTTTTTCACTTGTATACAGAATGCAGTTTCACATCATTAAAATATCTCAATGAGAAATCCAACCTGCAGACATTTTGTTCAATACTTGTTTTACAAATTAGAAATGTAAATCATTGTAATATACCTTTCCAAATCGTTCTCTTTATTTATTACAGAGTCATTTTTATTAAATAACCATGTAGATAAAACAATAATTGAAAAATGGTGTTAATGTACAAAGGACAATCTACTCTTAGACTTCCTAAACAAACACTTCGAGGAAGGCCTTTACTTGCAATTACAGATAACATTGAAATGAAAAAAAAAACACTGCCCACAGAAATGTTTTTTTCTCAGTTTGAGGTAGATATGTATCAATGGCAATTAAAATTTTGCACCACACACACTTCTTTCTGAAATCCATCTTAGATTAGATCTCACTTGAAAGAGGCACCATTCTCACTTTTCTATCATATTTTAGTTCAGCCCGTAGGCACACAGTAGACCTTGAGCTGTGTTTAGTATGAGAATGGAGGCCTTTGCAACATCACTAGACATCATTACAGTAATCATTAAGGATCACTTTAATGTTTTTGCTTTTATTATACTATTTACCTGTGTAACTTCTGTTATTCTGTTTAGTTTAATCTGCTCTGCTAATTTGCTCTGATTTACTGTCCTGCTTTATTAATACTTTTTAAAGGCTGATGCACATTCCTCTGCTCAAGTTACCACTCTAGCAAGCCAAATGTGCTCCTGTTCAGACAGGAAGTGAACTCATAAGAGACAGCAACATGCATTGTGTTTTGATAAATACTGACTATAACAAAACAAACACACATCAATGCAAATACAAACATAAAGTATCTGTATATTATCTATTTTTGGGAAATAATAAAAATGAAATACAGATCATAAAAATCTTTTTTAAACTGTTACACTTGCTGCCTTATTTAGGTCAACCTAAAGGATCCAGAACATAAGAACACTTTTGATGAGAATAGTTAATTTAACACAGGTTTGCTTGTTAATCCCTATTTGCTTCATTTTTGTAAAATATCCATTTGAGTTTTGTTGTTGCCCAAATTACTAACACTAATTTATTCTATGTATCTAAAAAAAAACTTTCTAACATATGTACAATATTTACTCTTAACCAGTTTCTATCTCTATTCTTGTTGATAAGCATATATTAAAGTAACAGCTGGAATTCACTGTTATAATTCCCTTCATAAGTTTAAACACATATCATATATTCTTGTAATCTGTTGGTTTAAACTGAAAAAATCAATTCTATCAATCTTTCTTCACAACTTATAGCCCTGTAGTCCTGGTTTCAGTAGTGTAGGGCTTTTCTGGACCTTCCCTAGTGCTGTTATATCTTTTTTTTAACACAGTCCAGAATTCCATACAAGATACAAGATGGCACCTCACTAGTGTCCTATAAAACACACATGATTTGTTCTCTGTGGGGGCCATCAGGGGGAGCTGCAGAATCTTACTTTGGGTTTCCATCACATCTGGGAGTAATTCAGTTAACGCTGATGAGCCACCTGAAGTGCTCTAAGGTGTGTAACATAAAAGGAGCCCCCTCACCTCACTCAAGGAGCCGGAGTCAGGAGGAGGAGGACAACAACAACAACAACAACAACAACAACAACAACAACAACAACAACACCACCACCACCACCACCACCACCACCACCACCTCCACCTCCACTTGTGAGGAGGAGTGGAGAAGGCAGTGACCCAACCGAGAGAAAGAGAGAGACAAGGAGAAGAAAGGGACTTTATATTGGTGCCTTACTCTTGTGTACTGCTTGTACTGGGCTGCAGTGACAAGTGAGGGAAGGTGCTTCCCCACGTAAATAATAAACTTCTGTGTTGAAGAGACTTGTGCCTATGACTATTGTGTTGGGTGTTTGGGGAGCTGTGCATCCCGGGGTCTTTACAATATAAACAAAACCAGTTCACTGGGAGCCGAGCAGTTTCAGAGGCAGACCTGGCAACTCCAGCAGGTGCTTTTTGCATTATGTACAGACACTTTTAAAAACAGCATAGTGTTCAGCAGTAGACTCTGAGGAGCTCCGGTTTTAACTAACACAACCAAGTCTGGAAAATGTTCCTTTTATTATCACTTTTTGCTTTTTGTGTATAAGATAAATTAAAAATTTTTAGACCTTGTTTGTAATTGGATGTTTAACCAACTCCAGCACAATCTTAGTTGTCTGAACTTTTGTCTTCTGTTCTCTGGTATTTTCTCAACATTTACTCAAATAATTTAGCCTCGTCCAAAGCAGCTAAGAACAGGTTTAAGTGAATCGTAATTGATAAATTCTCTTATTGATGTCATAGCTCTCAAAAAATTAAGTTAATACTTTTATTAACAAAGGGGCTTATTTCCTATTCTGTTATAATTAGAATCATATCATAAAATAATAAGTTTAGTATTATTTTGTTTAGTTTTAGTTTAAAAGAGAATCTAGTAGTAATTCACAAATGCAATAAATGAAGAAGTACAGTTCATGTTTAGGTGTGTTTGTTCAAAATTAGCTCACTTTTATACTATTAAAAATAAATCTTTAAATGTTGATGCAGAAGGATTGTACATTTGGCTGTTTTAACAAGGTGGGCCAACAGAATCAGTTTTCATATAGTTTTGGAACTGAGTAGGCATCTACAAAATCGATTTATGTATTTAATTGAACCCTTTAAAAACATTAGTTGTGCGTTTAATTAAATGCACTTTATAAATGCTGTAGGTCTTTTAAAAATAAAGCTTATGACTATTAATGCCAAAATGCATAATGCTACAGTAATTATTCTGATCTTCCAATGTTTATGGAAACTAATGCATTAATAATGAAGAAAAAATCATTTATTATTTATATTCAAATTAATGGTATGGTATTTCATAACATTTTGGAAAGTGTTTTAAATATTAATAGACGTACTAAGAGAGAAATAAAAAGATGCTGAAATTCACTCATAAAAGGCACACTAAAATTTATCACTAAGCTGAAGGTTCATCTCTTTTTTGGTACATTTTGCATAAGTCTCTGAAAAGAATTCATCAGCATATATTTCTATAGCTCAAGACAACAAATCGCTGCTTAACAGATCCAGGGGTTCATGTCTGATTAGGGCCCCGTCACTCTTTGTATGCGTGTTCTCCTCAAGTCTGTGTGCTTGTTTCCTTTCACACTCCAAAGATGTTAAATTCTCCAAAAAACAGCATAAAAGAATCTTTAAGTTAATGGATGTGATTATGTCAGTGCTCTGATCTTGCCCGTATAAATAGCCAACTATATTAAATTTTATTTAAAGAAGTGAATATTTTCAACAATGCTAATTTGTCGTGTGGATGTTCTTTGGTATAATGTGAGAGGTCACCTAAGAAACCATTTTTATTTCATAAAAGACTTTTATTTAAGTTTATCTTCATAAAACATACAAAAATACTATTCAATAAAACAAAATAACACAGTGTAATAAAAATAATTCAAATACATAATGAAGCAACGAGAAGAGTCAATAAAACTAGAAATTCACAGTTGATGAACAGCCTGGGGGAATCAGCATCAATATGGCAAGTACATATGGGGTCTATTCTCAGGCTGATTTAAAATTTAAGAGAGAAAAGGTGTTGTTTCAGGCAAAGCAATTGGAGGTTTTTGCTAACTGTCTAAGATATTATTGCTCCACAAAGTCCCATTTACTCTTATTGAAGACATTCAAGGCCACTGTAGTAGGTATGTTGTTGCATGCTGTATGTAAAGAATTTAACCTTAATATAACGTAGCCTTCTAAAATCTACATGTGCGTATAATTGTATTACCTATTCAAACATTACAAAGGGGCCAGCAGTCAGATGTGTGAAAAATAAGCAACCTAAAATAAATCCAATTCCCCTTCAAACAGTTGAGGTATTTGATGACCTCAGGTGTCTTTCAAAATGATGATCATCACTAAGTACTAAAACATACAGTCATATATTTTTCAGTAA
>NC_041402.2:126928559-127016059 GCF_900747795.2 Erpetoichthys calabaricus | reverse complement strand
GAATGATTTTGTTTGTACATTGCTTGAAAACCTTTTAAAAATATTTTTAAACAAATGTGATTTATTCACCAAACAGCACAAGTGGTCTGATGAAGTTTGAAGGAGCAGTAAGTGACTATGACAGAGGGGACAAACTCAAGTCCTGGAGAGCCACAGTGGCTGGAGCCTATTCGTTCAAGACATATTCTTAATCATTAACTAGTTATTGTTCCTAAAGAGCGATCTTTCTTTTGACTCTTTTTTGACTAACTTTCAATTTGAGATTCACAATTCTTAATTACCAGTACTTGTTTTGTTCTTAACCCAAAGCCAAACAATAAAGGGATACAAAGCAAGCTGGCAGATGATCAGCTAGCTCAGTGATTTCAAACTCAGATACTTGATGATCACCATTTTCACACCAATCAGTTTCTTACTTTGAAGCAAACACTTGCTGCTAGTAAAACCCATCATTTATGTTTATGGCTACTTAGTGCTATCATTCAAACACACCAGACATTTCCAAAACTGTTGGCTTTCATTTTTCTTAGATCATAGTGCAGATGTTTTGTAGCACAAATCAGACCAATATTTGTGGAGCCTTCATTTTGTTTCTTTTTAAATATCATAGTAAAATGGGCATTGTATTAAGAATAAATGGATGCAATGGAATCAAGTTAATTGGACTAGTGGGTACCAAAGAGATTGCTGAGGCATAGGCATTTCTCCTTGTGTTGTTCGCCTCCCCTTTCCATTTCTTCATAGTGACTTTTGTGAGTCTTTGGTTTTGTCTATGCTCTGTTCCCTGGTATTCATTTTTTAATTTTGATTTTGTTCTTTATTTGTTTTACATTTTTTGTTTTGAGGCAACATTAGTATTTAGCTTTGTTTTCTTCTTCATTGTTGTATGAATTTCTTTTATTATTTATTGAGTATTATTAGTTTCTATGTTTTATTTTTTAACATTTTATTTATCAAATAAAGTATAATATGAATTTATTAGTTTGGATGCCTTGGGCCAGGAGTTTTTAACACTTCCTCTCTCTCTCTTAAAGTGGTGGCCTAGGGATCCGGTGGAGTGTTATTCAAAGGATTCAGACCTCTATAAAGTTTTGGTGCCATCAATAACAAAAGCTGTTATGCCCAGTGGTCACAAGATTTCAAAGGGTGACTTGAAAAAAAGGACATAGTCAAAAAACTGAAGCAAGGGTCATCACCAGGAGAACAACTATCAGTAACCAAAAACCAAAAATTGTGATACAAATCTGAATTCAAGAAGGACTGAAGAGAGTTCAAAACCCAGATGAACAAATCAAAGGAATACATTTCAAAAGGTTTGAACAGTTTTGGAATCCATGTAGTTTGATGACCTTTCATCCTGTTGTGTTGTGGTTTACACTGATCTCTGAGATCACGCTGGTCCTGGCAGCAGGTATCAACAATAGCACAGTAAAAATGGTCAGAATAAAATGACCCAAGTAAAAAATCTAAATTATAAGCAGAAATGTATTAAAAAATAAATGAACCCAATGTAATCTTTGAAGTAAAAACTCCCATATAGAGCCAAATTTTACACAAATAACAGGAGAGATGCAAAAAATATTTAAAATAGGAGACTTCGAATGATTAAGGAAAAAGAAATGGTTAAACATTCAGAATCTTAAAATGTAAGTCAATTAAAAGTAAAGTAAAAAAATACATTTCTTTAAAAGCAGTAATTAGTTACTCATTAAGAAAGTGACCTGAGTGAAAACCTGCAGCCACTGTAGTCCTCTAGCATCTGACTTTGACAAATCAGGCTTATGATGACAAACAAGAGAGATCATTTACCTGATTAAACTGAATTTGTGCAACCATATTGCATCAGAATGCCCAAAGGACTTTATGTGAGAAACAAACTTTACTTTCTTTTAGCAAATTAAGTCAGAAAGCCATTTATTGATACATATCCTTTCTTAGTGAATCTGGATAATGCCACGAAATTCATCCTGATGACTCAGGCTCCGCCGAGAGTGACAGCCTTTTCAGCAGCTCCATGTACGACTTATTTTTCTCTTTTTTATTGATCACTCCTATCACTTTATTTTATGTGGATTCGTTCCCTGGACACACTTACTTTTACAATGTGGGCATGGATTTTTACACGCCGAGACTCGTCTATTCAAGTACTCAACTTCGAGCGCTGAGAACAAATGCCAGTGTCGGTGTGGTTCCCTATTTACCCGACGAGGTAAGAAGGCAGTATCATGGCAGCAGAGCCGGCACTAAGCTAAAAATGAGGCGTTTTAAGCCTTCGGTGCCTTCTGTGATCCTGGGAAATGTGAACTCCATATCAAATAAGATCGACAAACTGGCTGTGCTGGTGAAAAAAGTCAGAACCTACAGAGAATGCAGTTTGTTGTTCTTTTGCGAAACGTGGCTAACTACCACCATCCCAGATGCTAACATGGAGCTACCTGGGTTTAGCACAGTTAGAGCGGACAGAGATGCAAGTACATGTGGGAAGCACAAAGTGGAGGGCTGGCTCTCTATGTTAATACACGGTGGTGTAACTCTGGACATGTTAACGTCAAAGTCTCCACTTGCTGCAGGGACATCGAACTGTTGGCCGTAAATTTGCGTCCCTATTACTTGCCCGGAGAGTTTGGACACGTCATTGTTGATATTGTTTACAAACCCTCCTCGGGCGGACGTGGAGACAGCGAGTGACATCATCCATTCTGCTGTTGCTAAGTTACAAACGCAGCACCCTGAGGCACTTGTGCTAATCGCTGGAGATTTTAACCATGTGACGCTGGACAAAACACTACCTGCATTCTCCCAGTATGTGGACTGTAACACCCAGGGTAATAAGACTATTGACTTACTGTATGCAAACGTTAAAGACGCATACAGCGCCATCCCGCTGCCTGCACTTGGGAAAGCAGATCATAACCTGGTTCTGCTTCAGCCTCACTACAAACCAAGAGTGAGGGTCCTACCTACAACCACACGCTCATTCAGGAAGTGGTCCCCTGAGGCAGAGAAGGCTCTGAGAGAATGCTTTGGAACTACAGACTGGGATATCCTGCAGAGATCACATAGTGAGAACATTGAGGTGGTTGTTGACTGCACTACTGACTACATCAACTTCTGTATGGACATTGTAGTTCCAGTAAGAACTGTACGCTGCTATGCTAACAACAAGCCATGGATTACAAGTGACATCAAGGGCCTTTTGAACCAGAAGAAAAGGGCTTTTAAAGGGGGTGATCAGCATGAGCTCAAGTGCGTGCAGAAGGAACTCTGAGTCCAGCTCAGGGCGGCGAAGGAGCAGTACAGGAGAAAGCTGGAGCAGAAATCGCAGAATAACAGCATGAAGGAAGTGTGGGATGGGATGAAGGTCATCACTGGCTGCAGCTCAGAGTGGGGTACCACCATCGAGAGAGACGTGAAGAGAGCAAACCAAATGAACAACTCCTTTAACAGGTTTGACTACCCTAACCCACTCTCGCCTCGGAGTACTGCACCCTCCACACATCCTTCTGCTGATACCAGCATAGGAGAGACATCCCCACCCACAATTACAACAGCGCTGGTGAGCAGAGAGCTGAGGAGACTTCGTGCCAGCAAAGCAGAGGGTCCAGATGGAGTATCGCCACGACTGCTAAAGGCCTGTGCATTGGAGCTGGGGAGTCCTCTACAGCGCATCTTCAACCTGAGCCTGGAACAGGGGAGAGTCCCGAGGCTTTGGAAAACATCTTGCATCACCCCAGTCCCAAAGGTATCACGTCCTACTGAGCTGAATGACTTCCGGCCTGTTGCTCTGACGTCACATGTGATGAAGACCATGGAGAGGCTGCTGCTTCACCACCTGAGGCCACAGGTTCAACACACCCTCGACCCTCTGCAGTTCGCATATCAGGAGAAGGTGGGAGCGGAGGATGCCATCATCTATATGCTACACCGATCCCTCTCCCACTTGGACAGAGGCAGTGGTGCTGTAAGAATTATGTTTCTAGACTTCTCTAGCGCCTTCAGCACAATCCAACCTCTGCTCCTTAGGGACAAGCTGACAGAGATGGGAGTAGATTCATACCTGGTGGCATGGATTGTGGACTATCTTAAAGACAGACCTCAGTATGTGCATCTCGGGAACTGCATGTCTGACATTGTGGTCACCAACACAGGAGTGCTACAGGGGACTGCACTTTCTCCGGTCCTGTTCAGCCTATATACATTGGACTTCCAATACAACTCGGAGTCCTGCCACGTGCAAAAGTTCGCTGACGACACTGCTATCGTGGGCTGCATTAGGAGTGGGCAGGAGGAGGAGTATAGGGACCTAATCAAGGACTTTGTTAAATGGTGTGACTCAAACCACCTACACCTGAACATCAGCAAAACCGAGGAGCTGGTGGTGGATTTTAGGAGGCCCAGACCCCTCATGGACCCTGTGATCATCAGAGGTGACTATGTGCAGAGGGTGCAGACCTATAAATACCTGGGAGTGCAGCTGAATGATAAATTGGACTGGACTGCCAATACTGATGCTCTGTGTAAGAAAGGACAGAGCCGGTTATACTTCCTTAGAAGGCTGGCATCCTTCAACGTCTGCAATAAGATGCTGCAGATGTTCTATCAGACGGTTGTAGCGAGCGCCCTCTTCTACACGGTGGTGTGCTGGGGAGGCAGCATTAAGAAGAAGGACGCCTCACGCCTGGACAAGCTGGTGAGGAAGGCAGGCTCTATTGTTGGCATGGAGCTGGACAGATTGACACATGTGGCAGAGCGACGGGCACTGAGTAGGCTCCTGTCAATTATGGAGAATCCACTGCATCCACTAAACAGTGTCATCTCCAGACAGAAGAGCAGCTTCAGCGACAGACTGCTGTCACTGTCCTGCTCCACTGACAGACTGAGAAGATCGTTCCTCCCCCAAACAATGCGACTCTTCAATTCCACCCGGGGGGGTAAACGTAATCTATCTATCTATCTATCTATCTATCTATCTATCTATCTATCTATCTATCTATCTATCTATCTATCTATCTATCTATCTATCTATCTATCTATCTATCTATCTATCTATCATCATGCTTATGCCATACCCATTTAAGAATGTGAATTTCCCATTGGGATTAATAAAGTATCTATCTATCTATCTATCTATCTATCTATCTATCTATCTATCTATCTATCTATCTATCTATCTATCTATCTATCTATCTATCTATCTATTTTTCTACCCATTTTTCTGAGCAAACATTAACTACGTTCCCTGCCAGAAATCCATGCATATCCTTTTCTTTCATTTTCTTTTTCGTTTTTGTCCTGCATGCTATCCTTCCATGTATCTTGTGGTATAGTGCTCATGGGAACTTGACCCTAGCACAGGAGATGCAAATCCACTTTTTCCACTCTGTAGTTGAACCCAACCACTATTTAGAGCCTTATTTATTCCCGGATATATCACAAGATTATTCATTCTGTGGATGCACAGGCAACATTGATATAGGCAGAGAAACAAGATCAATTTGGGAATTTAAAATGACCTTCTACCTTTGATTATATTGGTTGTTTCAATGATTCTTACTATTGACTATTCAGATGAGGCTCTCTCAAAGACCATAGACTGGCAGTTCTACTTCTCACAGCAAATCATTAAGAAAACAAGCTTGACTCTATGTTTGGTAGTTTAAGTCATAAATCATTTTATTGATACACATGATCATGTGATGAGTAGAAGCATTATAGTAGTACCAAGTACTCTATGGAAGTAGTCTGTTTATTCACTTTTACCCCATTGGAACAATAAATATGCAGATTGAACGTTCCCAAACTATAACCATATAACCATAATCGACAGTCTTTATAATGATATAATTATGATTGACAGTTCTTTTGTTCTCGAGATAAACAGGACATAAGATGTGTCATCTTTATGAAGATTTTTTGCATGGTCTTATCTAGTATGATCAGTCCTTCTACCAATTTATTTCTCCAAAGTATTTCTCACAACTGCTTGTAGCAGTGGAAATATTTAATCGCAATGAAACATAATTACTTTTACAATGGTGGTTGTGTGTTAAGCCAACTTTTTTAAGCAAACAAAAGTGTTTAGTACACTTTGCTCTGAAGTAAAAGGATGTCATAATTATTACCCAATGTGAAAGGTTTTACAATTTCCCAAAACAGAAAACTTCAACAATAATATACCTGGTTTTGTAATTATGTGTCTAGACACTTACTTTATGGAGTATGACCTAAAATCCTTCTTCTAATTGCACAAAAGTCCCCATAAATGTAAAACAAAGGACAGGGAAAAGCTAAAACATATAACACCAATTACATTCTACAATCAGAACAGTGTTTTAAAGTAACAGAAATCATAGTAGAGGTATTATAATTGCCTTTTAGCACATTTGTGTAACACCTACAGTGCAAGCAGGAAAAATGACCTAATTTCACGTGAAGTAAATAACCAGAATGTGCAGTTCTATACTCTGAAGGTAATACATTGCTGGTCAGATTTAACAACCAGATCTCTGAGGTTGAGGTTACTAAAGGTAAATAAAAGGAGATCTTGAAATATTGTGAAGCATTGTGTTTCTTTTTATTTTACTTTTTTTACTACTTTAAAAGGAAGAGTTAAAAACTGTTTTAAATATAAATATAATGACTGTGTGAATGTCAAGAGGTCTTTGATCTAAATACAAGAGATAAAGAGTCTACTGACAAGTATCCAGGGGAAAGAATTTCAATTTATCATTATGCATCTTGGATAATGAACAATTATAACTGTATGCACTAGAGGTTTATTTTCAATTGTTTCTTAATTTATCATAAAAACTTGGAAAGATTATATCAATCTATAGCATTATTATCTGCAGAGTGTAGAAAAGAATTAGATTAAGCTATCGTATCGTCTTGCCTGTCTCTCATGGCCCTGACCTCCATTTCCTCCTGTAAATGAGCCTTAACCCCTTCTCTCCTCCCAACTGTAACTTTAAATATTTCTGCTTCAAAGTGAACTTAAACCCTGGGCCACTTCTGTCAAAGCAGTTACATGCAAATTAAAATTAGATAAGAATAATATTTTATAAATAATATACAAAAATACAAAATACACACTTACATAAGATTGATATATAATTTAGAGAAATAGAGTCCTTAAATACAGAATTGTTTTCTTAACTCTCTAAACATTGATAAGGTCAGTTGGTCTGATCTTGTCTACAGGTTCTAGTTCACCCTAGCAGGTTCTGTCTTTCCGAATTAATATGGAGAAGTGCTCTGTCACTACAAGAGTGATTTTGTCCCTTCCAAGGAGATATTTTAGTGTAGCTGTTCCCAGTCATGTGTACTCATCATGGATCCCTTGCCCTTGGTTTCCACCTGAGTGACCATGTCAATATATTGTGAAAAGGCACCCGAACAGTGAAAGGTTTTTAAGGATAAGGGTATCCCTAGGATGACACATGACATAAGTAAGTTCCACAGAACATTTACATGGAAGGGTAAAGAACCACTCTGGCAGTAGAGGGGTCCTGCAAATGGGTAGTGTGGGAGTGTAGGGTTTGATATGGATTGGTAAACCCTGTCCATGTACTGTTTAACCTCAGAAGGTGAACAAGAGAAAGAGAGAGATAGATAGACAGTGATGTGAACTTGGCTCCATAGATGTTAGTTAGAAGGTAGGCAATCCAGCAGGTGACAGGGATGCCTGACCCTGTATGAAGTCTGAGAGAATCCGGCCACAGAATGACCCAGGTAGTTCCATAACCTCTTTGCCAACAAGTGTGAACTAGGTAGGACTGGTTATTCAAGGTTTGGAATGAAAAGAAACTGGCAAGTTAGCCTGTATGTAGGTTTTCAAAAGCTGGTTAGTAAGATCCAGTGACTTAACTTAAGGCAGTGAGGGTGAAGCTGTTCCAACCAGCCTATGGGACAATGGTCCATTACGACTGTATGGTTGGTATTTCTCAAAGCTTTATTCTTAACATGCTTGTCTACTTCAGATCAGAATGAAAAAGTTAATGGTTTTATCATTCCTGTGACTCCATAATTCTTAATTATGACTATTAACTTATTATGTAGCTTATATGCTTGATGTTTCTCATTGTTGTCGATCATTTTTTAAACAGATTCAATTTAATTTTACAGAATTGAGGGACAGCATTAAAGTTTTGCACGAGGGCCCTTCTAATACTACTTACAGCACTAATCAGATCTGAGGGTTTGCAGGTATTTTGTTTGTCCTCATGTCATTTGTTGTCTTATATTCTTCCTGTGTTCCTCCATCCCTTGTTTTTCTGAAGTGTTTTTTATATCTTATGTGCTTACCCTCCTTGAATTCATTCTGGGTATCCTGTATTTACATATATTCAACATACCCAACATCTGACTTTCAAAGGAAAATACATGTCAAGAATGGATTTGATTCCTCTGAGGTGCTGTGCTCTGCTGAGAAAAAAAAAACCTCTAACAAGTAATGCCAACCTCCCCCACAAAAAAATAATCCACTTGCAGTTATACAAAGCCAGCACATCTGTAAACACAAAGCAGGGCTTCCCCCTGAGATGGCCTTCTGAAGCTGCCCTCACAGTAAGCAATTAAAAGAATTTCATACAAGACATTTTAAATGCAGGAGCCAAAATATGCAGCAGCTGTGAACTAATGCTTGCTCTGCCCCTCTGGCAAAATTTCTACAATCAATAGAACAATAAAAGAGTAGCTATTCCAACACTTGCCACTCTTTTTTTTCTTTAAAGGAATGAAAAGAAACATACTGCAGGAATATAATCCGCACTAAGAAAGAGTTAAAAGTTGAGAAAAATTCCTCATTGATAAACTATGTAATATTAACTAAGACTTTACTTAATCCTGATTTAAATCTTGATACATCATTAAAGGAAATATAAGTACACTTTTGAAAATGAGGCACTTTAATTAAATTTATTGACTTATTATTCAGGAGAATCTTTCAGAGAATCTTTACCTCAACAAGGCATTGTTGTCACTTAAGCAATTATTGTTTTTTTTTATTACCAGTCATTGAGTACTCACTAAAGCTAATTTTGTGTGGTGGTAAGGACAACAGGATAAATATAGTTGGACAAGGAATTACAATGGTCATAGGCTTTATTGCTCTTTCCCTTACAGCATATTAGATAGATATAGAAGATTTAAAGTCATTTCACTAATAAGTTATACATCCTAAAGATTAATGTGATAGGAACAGGACTGTCAATACACAGAAGGAAGCAAAAATCCTTAGTTTTACCATTATTATTTTTGATGTGCTCAGAAATAATTATGTTTTAGGCGATGAAGAAATTAACAAAAATAGATGAGCTACAGAAGGATATGAAGTTTAAAGAGCACCAAACTGCAATGGTGGTGTATTAAGGCAGAAATAGAAATGGTTAACTGTGAAAAAGAAGACACCACAGCTTCAAAAAGTGCTGCTGTTATAGAAAACATCCTCTTCCAGTTCCCAAGATGGCAACTGCCTCCGCATCTAATGACTACAGGCCAGCGGCCCTTATGTCCCACATAAAGATCTTTGAGAATCTCGTCCTGGACCATACAAGTTCTCTTGTGAAGGACCTTTTCAACAAACTGCAGTCTGTCTGTTGAATAAAGACTGGAGTGGAAGATGAAATTATCTATCTGCTCCATAAGGCTTACTCCTTTAATCTGTCTCCAAGGCACATGTTGCTGACAAAAGTCAATTACCCAGGACACCATAGGCTTAACAGGGATTGTGGATGAGGTTGATAGCAGAAGAGAAATCAAAAACTATAATGCTCACAGGGCTGCCAATTTTATCGTAATTTAACAATGATCCACAAGGTCAAGGTGTATACTAACGCCTCTTCTCTTCGTCTCTTCCCTACACTGAGGTGGTTATAATTAACAGGCACAAAATAAAGGCAATGATAGATTCTGGCAATGGCTTTTACATTGCTGCTTGCCGTTTTGTACTCCAGTGACAATGGGAAACAGGTATGACCAGTCTCATCTGTTTTCACGGGGAAACTCATTGGTAAAATTCCGCCTCTTGTATAATCACCTATCACGAGGTAACTCATATGATCAGGGTGGCTGTTATGTGCAGTCCACCTGACCCTGTAATACTGGGGACAGATTGGTCAAAAAGCAAAAGTGGAGAAGCACAAACCACTCCAGAAAAAAACACTGGGCTTGATTATAGATGGGTAAAATCAGCCTCAAGCTGTCTCCACGCCATATTCCCAACCAATTACACAAGGGAATGTGGCATGGCTAATCAGTATGATGTAGGTGGCATGGTGTTGATTCGTGCTGATGCTTCTAAGAAGATGGAAGTTGAGCCATCATGGCCCATCACCAAACCTATTGAGGTCACCACTGACCCGTATTTAATTTACATTTTCAGTTTTGGCAAACTCCGTCGTGCTTTAAAAGAGAGCAGTGGAGTGATGATTCCCTAAAGTTTGCCGAAAATGTGGTTTTTCTGGTGGGTGGCCAGGGCACATCTTATCCCATGCCACCTAGTCCTCATTTTGTATTAAATAACTTATTATATCATGTAGCAGGACATGAGGGTGATGTGAAGATGCAGCTGCTAAATCCCCTCACCTACCATTGGCAGGTCTGTGAACTGGCCCATTTACGGACCAAGAAGACAAATAGACAGATTAGAGCAGATTAAACTCAGATTTTATTGGCCTGAAATAAATGATGAGGTCCGCTGCTTTTGTGCATTCTTTCCAGAATGTCAGTTGCAACAGATTCCTTGGAAGGACCATGCTCCTCTGATTCTGTATTGGGGTCGATATTGTGGGACTCCTTGAGCCTTTAGCCCATGGCCATAAACACATACTCATTATAATAGATTATGCTACATGATACCTTGAAACAATCACCTTGAGAGTTGCCAATTCCAAAAATGTTGCATGGAAACGGGTAGGGGTCTTTGCACGTGTTGGCATCCCTAAAGTTGTCTTAACAGACCAGGGAACGCCCTTCACCTTGGAGACGTTCAAGTAGGTTGCCAAATTACTCCAATTCAAACATTTAAACACCTCAGTGTTTCAATCAAACACTGAAACAGATGACCAGGAGTCCCACAAGCCTGTACGGGGTTCTCCCCTTTTGAGTTATTATACCAATGATAACCAAGTGGATTACTGGTTATTCTATAAAGAAGGTGGGGCAGATGAAGCACTCCATTTCACAAATATTCTTGAATATATTGTGCAATTACACAATAGATTTGCTAAGATTCAGTCTGTATTAAAGGAAAATGTGGAGCATGCACAATCAGCAAGGCCCACTGTTACAATTTGGCACAGTGCTCTGTGAGTTCCATCCCAGAGATTGTGTTATGGTACTCATTCCCTTTTCCCATTCTAAATTAATGGCATGGCCCTTACGAGATTAAGGGAAGAAAGGGACTGGCCGATTATTTGGTGAAACCACTTAATCACCAACCTCCCGAATAAGTTTACCACAAAAAGTGGTCTTAATTGCAGAACCAATTTGACACTTAAACAATGACATGAGCTCAAAGCAGCCATATTATCTGCCCTGGAAGGAGTAGATGAGAAACTCACAAGGCCCTCACTGATTGCTCATGACGTTATTACAGAAATAGGAATAGTTGTCCGTACCACCTCCTGGAGACAAAACATGCAGAAGTTGAGCTTTAAATCAAGCAAATGCTAGACCTTGGTGTGATAGAGGAAAGTTTTAGTCCCTGGTCTAGACCCAGACACTCATACACATTCACTCCTACTAAACTATGAGTCACCAATTACCATAAGACACACATTTCTAGGATATGGAAAGAGAATCATGAAAGAAACAAACACTTGGAGAGCAGGCAAACTCCACACAGACTGTTCGGTGAGGTAGTAGTGTTGATCCAGTTTTATCTGTTCCTAGAACTGCATTAACATTGTTATTCAAAGACAGTCATTTAATTTCAACAATTAGCTTTAAAGTTAGCCTCTGACATATTAAATATGGGCCTGCTTAAAAGACATTAAACAATCCCATTTAAAAAGAAACCAATTAGCCCTTCGTTCATCAAACAACACAACAATGAGTGCAAATCTTCTGTGTTTGAATTTTAAAAAGGTGTCCTCATTCACATGACATGCCTTTGTCTCTGTTTTATGATGCCAGAGAATAATTTTAGAACTGATTGGTTAATTATGATCGATTGTCCTTGATTGCTATGGAATAACAAGTTTGATGTAATACCTGAAGCAACAAAAACCCAAACACTGACAGCCAAGTTCCTGAGTTGCCTAGGAGGAACGTTGTTGATGTGCAAATTTATTTAGATTGTCAAGGTAGCATTGCAAGTGTATTATGACTCAAACTGACAATGTCCTTCCTGCCTCAGCTGGTCTTGACCCTTCTGAAAATATTTACTGTGCTCTAGTATTAAACAGAGTTATGTTTTACATAAAAACAGGACATAGACAACAAATGAATAAAACAACCTAAGAATATTAGGGCCCAAAGGTGCTGGTGTTTCGAGGAAATCATGAGAAAGTTAAATGGATAGGATACTAAACATTAATGTCGATTGGTAAAATTGGCCAAAGCCTTATTCACAGTAATTATGCTGTGTTTAATGAAAATTTTCCAGGCTTATACAATTTTTTTTTCACAGCACCCCATCATGCTTTGTGAGGCCAGCATGACATCACAGAGCGGTGGAAGCCAGGTACAGAACTTTCATCCATGCATACTGTGAGGTCACAGCCTGATTTAGTACAAAATGTCACAATCTGATCCAGGCAGTTTTGGACCATGCGTATTAAAAAAAAAAATCATTATTTTCATTTCAGGTGTAAATTAGCCGACCTTGATGAGGATGAGTACTGCCATCAGATAAATAAAACTTCTCCCTGTGCATTTGCTCATTCTCTCTCCCAAAACCAGATGGCTGCATAATTAGTCATGTGTCAAAACAAGACTTAAAGCAGCCCTCCACCTCCCATAACGAGATACTATTAAGTAATAATAATAACATAAGATTTACAAAGCATCTTATCTTTTTGATGGAAGAAAAAGTGTAAAGTAACTGCACAGATGGATCTGAAACAAAACAGACATTCCTGCTACTCCTGGAGCCACAACTGCAAACAATGGAATAGGCCAGTCTCACACTGTTGCTTCATGGCACAGCCAATGTGTGCCCTAAAATTGGAACTTAGTGAGTACAATGATTTTATATGATTTATTTTTTTTTACTTATTGATAGTTTGTGAGCTTTTGTTATATTATGTTTGAGGCTATTATTCCATCTGCATCTTTTGTTGTTTGAGGCAGGGTGAAGCAGTGGTTAGCACTGCTGCATCACAGTTCAGATCACATTTTTGCTCATAATCATCAGTCCAGCATAGTTAGCAGATACTTCTCAGGCCCTCGGGGATGCTTAAAAGACAACGACACCATTACAATCCACTTAAAACTAGTTCAGTTTCTCCTTCCTCATTGACTTCAATATACTTCCCACAACTTCCCAAACATTTTGCTGAATTCATGGTGAAGTAAACTCCGCGGGGTTCACTCATCACTAACTAAACAAGCCATTATGGCAAAAGTGGAAGGGCTAAAAGAGCCCTAGTAATCATTATGTTGCATGGAGGCATAACTCAAAGAAATTGGATCTTTACATATTGTGACTTTTGTGAGTTCTTTGATGCTTAAAAACTGTGAATTTCCCTGAACACTTCAACTTTCACAGTTTCTTAGAAAAAATTTGAAGAGAACAGTCAATTCCCCCCAAAAATAATATTAGAACAACTACAAATGTAAGAGAGAGTTCAAAAAGACCAGAAAGCTCAGAGCATGGGTGTAATTTAGCTAAACTTGTAAGACAGGACTCCCTCAGTACAAATCAGGTCATGCCTGGAATCACTCTTGGAACTAGAACATTAGAAATTTGACAAAAAAGGAGAGAGTATTTCTGTCCACCAATCTTGTTTGGTTAGCTTAAAGCTAAATTGTCCTAATATGACATTCTGATACTTCTTCTGCACAGCCTAGTGGGACATAAAAATAGCATGAGTCCTCTAATGTCGCTGTCATTGGGACCAGTTTATAGGAGACATGGAGGTAGTGTTTGTTTTTGCAGTGGAAGTCATATATATGTGTCTTGCTTATAGTCAGGAAGTAGCCAACATGGGAAAAAACAGAATCCCAGGCCAAGCTCCACCCTTTGCCCCAGCTGTTCTGCTCACCTACAGATATTCATTATGACAAATGACTTCACGTAAACATCTGTTGGAAAGATCCAAGCTGTACTGGTGTTGTTCCAAAACCATTTGCTGCTTTATCATCTATGACTTCTGCAATTAAATAAGGTTTTCCCTTCTAGGGACCCCAGTTGCTTATCAAATGCACTTCATTAGTTGATGATGATGATGATGACTCTCTCTCTTGGTAGTGCATCGAGTTTGATGATGACATCCACTTCTGTCCTTGATAGTGAGTTTTCTAATGGCTATAAAGTCCAATCCTGGATCCACAAGCCTTGTTGCCTGTGGGGCATGTACCTATGGTAGTGGCAGCAGTGACAGCAGATGTTGATATATGAGTATACTGGATACAGTGTGGCCTGGGTTTGTGGTAACACCATATATGATATAATATATAGCTGAGAAGATTTCAGGAATTATTGGAGTTTATCATTCTTTGGAAGTTGAAAAGTTATTTCTTTCCAGTTTGAAGTTCATCATAGTACAGTAAGAAGGATTCTTGACAAATGGAGAGCATTCAAGAAAGCAGAGCAGATGGTATGATACTCTGTGAAATATCTCAAAAGCTGTATCAATGGAACTAAATGGCCCATTTAACAAGGTTATGTTACAGTTTATGGCATTGGTCTTAAAAGGGTTAAATAAATAAGGGTTTCATGGTAAGGAGTCCGGAAATACAGCAGTACAGTTTAGGTCTATAACACTGTAAGTAAACAAATTACATGATTTCTAGAAGTGTTGTGATTTGTTGTTCTTTTGCAGCTACAGGGCCTGATTACATTGATATCACTGTATCCACTATGAGCTCCTTTTTATATAAGAGTTTTCTAGAGGACAAGGGGGCTTCGCCCCAAGCTCGTTTCGCTCGCCAACCCCCGTTTTTGTTTTTCTGGATACACACTTTTAAGATTTTATTTTTCTTTGAATTGTTGCTATTTCATTACTTTCTCTTTTATTTCTGAACTTCTGTAAAAACAATAGTTGGAATCTTTCGAGTCCCAATGTGCTGAATCTTTTTAATGAGGTCAGTGAGACATGTGTTTAATGACTTTGTACCATAATTCAGGATAGTTTTCTCTGTTTGGAATTTCAGCACAGACAAAAAGATCTACATCATCAGCAGTTAATAATTTTTTTTGTAAAGTAACCAATAAATGCATGTGAGGTAAACGCCGTTTTTGAAATTCTCTTGACTTAAACTTCAAAGTCTTACAATATTTACATACTTCTAACATATCACCTATGTCCATATATTCGATCTCTATTCACCTTTTCGTTATTTCTCAGAGAAATAATTTCTCTTTCTTTGCGCTAATGCGATGTCTACTTTCTTTGTTTTGACACTGTCCTTTTTTTCTGCTTTCATATTCTGTATCTTGCTCTGCAAGTGTTTCACACCTACGTTTTTTTTTTTTAGTGTTTTGAATTCCAGTTTTCATTATCTGTAACCTGCTCTGCATGTGTTTCGACCCCTTCTTTTTAACTTCTTTATGACGTTTTACTTTGTTTTCTACTCTGTCTTTTATTTCTGACCTCGCTTTGTCCTGCTTTTTTTTCAATGACACCTGGGGCCTCATGTATAAACGGTGCATACGCACAGAAATGTTGCATACTCCCGTTTCCACACTCAAATCGCGATGTATAAAACCTAAACTTGGTGTAAAGCCACGCACATTTCCACGGTAACTCATACCTTGGCGTACACAATTTCTCCGATCGGTTTTGCAGACAGGCGGCACCCAGCGTCAAAGCAGTGCTACTGTTCCTGTGTGATCACCTTTCTTTCTTAGATCCACATTCCTGACGCTGCTTTATAAATACACTGAAACTAACTGCATATTGTTTATTAGTGTAATGCATCTGATTGTAATTAACCTGCAGCAATATAATGGTCCAGGGAATAGCCATAGTATTCCAAATACCATAACTGCTTTAGCATTGTAACTCTCACTGCATCTTCTACTTCTTTCAGCTACTCCCGTTAAGGGTTGCCACAGCAGATCATCTTTTTCCATATTACTCTCGCTGCACCACTTGGAGTATTTATATCACTGTATCTGAGTGGGGAATCACAGCAGCAGCTGATCGGAAAGAGAAATATCGGTATACAGCATGAAGCAGATGCTGCCTGAGCCATGGCAAAAAGCTTTATAGAGACTTCCCAGTACGGACTTCGCGGTTTAGAAAAGGTTTCATCCCAAGAACTCTAAACACACTCAATCAGTCCATCAAGTGCTCCTTGTAGAACTGTTTACTTATAAGTACAATTACCTCACTGTAAACTTGCACTACAGTTATAATATTGCACAACCTGCGCCACTTTATAAAGCGCGTATTTACATATAATGACGGTATTCATTTTTAAGATAAAATGCAGCAAAATATGTTGATTATATTATACAGCTAAAACTTTAACTTCATTTAAATAATCTGTATTGTTAATAATTAAAAATGTGAGGACACGGTGCCGCAGCGCTAGCTAGTTCAGGGATTGTTCCTGCATTGCGTTGTATTTTTGCGCTGACGCGACACTGGAAAGATAGACGGATAGAATAATTAAACATGTACTACGAACATATTTCAATGTTCCTTAAAAGTTTTGAAGAATCGCCGTTCTAAGCTTACAGATGGCTTAACGTCTATTACAGAGTTGATTGTGTGGCGATTGGGCATTTGGAGAAAGAAAAGTAAGGACAGGAACTGGAGGTTAGTACGTTTGAAAGAGACAGTACTGCTGTAATAAATTATTTCATCGAAGGTCACACATGGCGCAGCAAGGCTTTTGCGTGAGATATGAACAATCACTGCGCCACCGTGTTCCCATGTTTAATAACATGCTTTCATTCCTATCATCATGAAAATGATATCACGTATACATCTCAGCATTTTAATTATTCAGAGAGCTGTAATATCACGAATGTAATGGATTCTGTGTCCTGTCGGAGAAAGAGAAAGAACGGAAGCACGTAGTGATTCACACACATAGAGCACATAGAAGATCAAATACAGAACAAAGCATTTAACGTGCTACTTGAGAAACTAGTAAAATAAACGATTTTAAGATGAAGTTTATGATGTTCTACTTTAATGCAAAATAAACTACGTGATTATTTGGAAATTTCGAGATTAAAGTTGACATTTCGTGCTTTTTTCCCACTGTGTGCCTATTTGTTTTGTCTGTACCATAATAAGCTTTCATATGACACTCAGACGGTGGGCTACGACTCGCCTTTTCACGACGACTTTGATATGTGATTTCTTTTTTATTTCGGGCACTGTGTGACTTTGTGAACTTGGATCTTTCGAGTTTCTCAGACACTCTGTCACTCGATCAACTTTGTTTTGTTGATTATACCACTGTTTAAACCAACAAATAGTACGTTTTTCCTTTGCCTCCACTTGGTATTCACTGAAATTCTTATATTTTCCCCTGTGCTTTTCCCATTGTCTTTTCACAGAAGGTTATTTATATTGATTTGCATATTCAAAGAGGCGTAATTCTGGGAGGAGTTGAGGCGGGACAGAAGGCGCGTGCACGTTCGTTACTTTTCACGCTGATCGGGATTTATGTAGTGGAAGAACATGAAAGTTTGTGTGCGCACAGATTCCTGCATCTGGATTTTTCTGTGCTTACGCACAATCCCGCTTTTGTGCTTACGCCATGTTATAGTTTGAGTTCTACGCACGGCGTTATACATGAGGCCCCTGGTCCGTTGTGATTATTTTCCCTTTTTCAAGTAATAATTTCTGTTTGTTTGTGCTACTGCGATCTTTACTTCCTTTTTTTTTATACTTTCTAATTTTCGTACTTTCATATTCTTTAACTTTCTCCACATGTGTATCGCACCAATGTTTTTTTTTTTGAGCCTTTCGAATTCTACTGCTTTCATAATCTCTAACCTGCTCTGCATGTGTATAGCGCCAACGTCCGGATTGGATGTGCTTTTTTTTCAATTCCACTTGTTCTGGGCCGATAATTACTTTCCTTATTTTCTGAATTTGCACACTACATTATTCTTTTTCTTTATTATCTCTCCAATGCTTTTGAGTCTCTTTTTTCTGCACTGCTTTCTTCTTCGCTTAGTCGTCTACGTTTCATCTATAACGTATTGTCCTTATACGCTTTATATGCGCTGAGAACACTGGATCTGTGTGTTCTCAAAGCCAAAACACGACTGAGTGTGTTGATGCTTGTGCTCTTATTTGGTTGTAAGTAGGGCGTGTCATGTTCTGCTTCATTTATCTATCTATCTATCTATCTATCTATCTATCTATCTATCTATCTATCTATCTATCTATCTATCTATCTATCTATCTATCTATCTATCTATCTATCTATCTATCACGAGACGGTCCTGGGTCAATCTCTTTAGTCACGTGGGTCTTTTAAGTGTCTTCCGTGAAGATCACGTCTCGACCCCCTACTGTTTCTTTGCAGGATTTTTTTTTATAACAGAGAGAAATATCTGACCTTAGCTAAATCTTAGCTAATAACTAGATCAAGAAACAAGACAATGATCCAAAGCACACCAGCAAAAGTGTAAATCAATGGCTGAAATAAAGAAAACAATAAAAATTTTAAAATAGCCATATTAATGTCCAGACCTCAGCCTCATTGGGATACTCTGGAATGGCCTAAAGAGAGTGTGTATAAATAAATGACTTAAAA
Source organism: Erpetoichthys calabaricus (assembly GCF_900747795.2). NCBI lineage: Eukaryota > Metazoa > Chordata > Cladistia > Polypteriformes > Polypteridae > Erpetoichthys > Erpetoichthys calabaricus. Next base: position 126,997,165 of record NC_041402.2, on the reverse strand, counting down.
CATCAATGAACTAAAATACCATTGGAAGGTGAAGTGAGCCAGGATTTCAAAAAAATGTCTGAGACTGAAAATCATGTAGAAAATGTGTACTACAACATTAGATTTTATAGCTACTGGATTTTGGGGCATAATTCCACATGTTGTCACATTTTTATTAAATACACAAATAGCAGAATAAAATCTGATATGTATTCTTTATCACTTAAGATTTGACTTATCAAATTGTAGGACTTTCTGAGAAGTACATGATTGTTGTTGGGTTCTGATATGTAAAACCATGAAATTTAAAGAAGACGTTCTTAATTTGTTACACAGTTTGTAATGTATTCTAAACACATAAGCCACCCTGGGTAAAAATGTCAGCCAAATAGGTATTGTGTGGTTTTGATAATTTGTCAATGATCAAAATCCACTGCAGTGTGTATTATCTCAGTTCAGAGATAGATTTTGACCTTTACACTGTTCATATTTTCTTTATACTTGGGCTTCTGTGCTGGTTCAATTAATCTGTCCAATACATTTTCTTTTTTGGCCAGCATCTCTGCATTAGCACCCTTTATCCTTTGCTAGTCTGGTTCACACCTCACTTCCTAGCCTTTAATCTCTTTGCAGATGATCACAGCATAGAGTCAGCTGAGAGAAATTTGAGGAATGTACAGAACTGAAGTAGAAAAATAGATAAACCAACCTTAAAGCCAAAGAGGGACCCTGCCATTGCACACTAGTTAGAAATAATCAGCAGGTCAAAAAGAATTCATTTTTCTTTCTGGCTGTATTTCCCATCTGCCATACAGTCAGGAGTAAATTAAAAGTAATGGTCAGTCTTGATGTGATACGTGACCTCATTTCAGGAGATGTACTAAGGCATCCACTGGCTCAATTTATAGTATGAATACCTGTGTGCTCTCTCTGGCAGACTTAGAGTTCTAGGACAATGGGTTCAAATACCAGCCCAAGTGGGTCTTCTGTTAAGCATTTGAACACTTAAATTCGAGTTGTCTGGCAATGTGTACTTGTGTCAGGAGAGATGACCATTCCTTATGTCATTTGTATTATTATTATTGGGGGAAGGACTATGTTAGTTATGCTGATTTGCATTTTCTATTAACTAAAATTAAGTTCTATATTTTAATACATTCTTGTTTGTCATGGCACCAGGGAGTGGCGACATATGGCATGTTGTTCAGACATGCATGTGACAGTTTCACAGTACTTATGGCAATACTTCTACTACTGCTGCACTCCGCAGCTCATTTAATGTCATTATTTATGCGATTTTCATCATATTTCTTTGTTGAAAATTAAGATGGACAACAGTGCAAACCTATTGTACCAAAAGAAAGTGACTGTCACCCACCAATACAGCCCAATTGTTATGTGTTTTCTGACACATATAGTGTACCTCAAGCACATGTATTTCCAAGAGGGTCTAGTGGACAAACATTTACAGAAGTAATTGAACGTTTTCCTCACATGACACACATGTTTTTGACAACATTCTGAAGTTGTCAGGCCACTGTTTTGCATCTCATGCCCAACATACTGCTTCCTCTTTGTGTCAACAGGTTTCCTTGTGCTAACTGCACATAAAGCAACAGCTACAGTCTTTCATTTTCTTTTTCCATTCCTTGTTATCATAAGCTGATGAATTTCCAGACCTCCTGCTCTGAAAACAATATTAAGCAGTGCATGAGCCAGCATGCTGTCGACGTTCATGGCAGTCTATTTAGTCACAGCTGTCTGATGAATTTGTTTTTATGAATTATGGGCATGCCAGGCACATTCAGGATGGACATCTGTACACACTCACATCAAATTTGGATCTGTTGCAAATTCAATACGAACAATCTCACCAAAAAAATCAGACATAAGCTGAATACTGAAATTGAATCACTTTTAGTGACAGTGTGAACCAAGCCCAGAATAGCCTGGAATCAGTCAGAAAAACCAAAAAAGACCTAAACCCCCAACTTGAAACTGTCAGAATGAACAACTGCTTCCTAAAACAATTTTATAAAAAAAACATGAAAAATGATCATAAATGTAGCGAAATTTGAATCACAAAATCATTATCCACCATATTATTATTATAACTCTCATACACCTCACAGTCACCACATAGTATATACACAAATCAAGAAAACCCACCAGAATCCCCAAGCATAACTGAAAAACTCACTTCTTCCCTTCTGTATAAACTATTCTGTGTAAATTACTTCCATAACAATAAATATTAAACAATCATTTGTGATTGAGAATGTGGAAATACATGATTTGCCCTGCAATGGGCTGATTCCTTTCGATACCTTGGCAGCATTTCTTTCTGCCTTGCCTCTGGCCCTACCATCAGATTAGGTAGGAAAATGTTTTTCTGAAACTGATCTTTTTCATTTAAATTGTAATGGAAGTGCCGGGGCCTATCGCAGAAGTATTATTCAAAAAGTAGATATCAGTCAAGTCTGGTAATTTTAGAGTCTTTCATTAATAAACATATTAACATCTTTTTGACTTGAGAGGTAATCTACATGGTATTTGCTTGGGACAGGGGCTGAACCAAAGCCCCCGAGGCAATAGGAAATTAGTACAAAACTGAAACACCTTACAAAACATGCCACCATTCTTCAAAGAGGATTGTTTATTTTGAAATAGCAAAACATAGTCTTTTTGTCTGGTTTAAAATAAATTCAAAAAATCAAATAATTTATTATTAACACCATGGATTTTAAAAAATCTTAATACTGAGAGTAAGTTCTCTAACTCAATTCCCTGGTCACTTCCACTTCACTGTAACCTTATTGTTGTTATACAAAAGATTTGTTAATATATTTTTCATAAACTAAGAGTGACACAAATAAAACTAATTAAAAATGCAGTGCCCTTGCTTGTGTGGCAGTGAATTGAGCTTGTCTGCTTTTTTGATAGCCCCTTAATTATCAATACCAGCTCCCTTTATTGAATGTCAAATGCGGTCTACACCTTCTAAAGGCACATTTTAAAAACTAATTTGCCATCTAAAGATACGGCAGAAAGAAAAGCAGTTCATAAATGACTGAATTCAGAAATAAGCAGCCACAAAACAACATTCCATTATATTTTCATTTACTGTGCTTTGGAGGGAAATGCATTGCACTCTTAACAGTAAATGAAAGTCGCCAGGGACACTGAGCGCACAAAATACCGGCTAGATAAATGTTTCAAATCACTCAGGACTTCTTGAATGAGAATTAAATGAAGACACCTAATTTATGGATCATTCAATGCCAAGTCCAAACAGCTCCAGAGTATATCCTGCTCTTTTCTTTTTCATTTTTTTCCCTTTTTTACCCCTCACTGGGATAAAATACAAGGTTATATAATTGATTTCTTGGGATCTTAGTTTCACACTTGCCACAAGCCATTTGTCTGCACTTCAAGCCATACATTTTAGAGACAAAAAAAAATACAATCTGTTTCTCACGGTTAAATTCAATGAAAATCACCTTTTGTTATAAAGATAGCTGTGAAAATTATTTTTACCATATTGAATAGTCAAGCCTTTCAAATGTGTAGCAAACAATGGACAAAAATAATCCCAAACTGATGTTTTAATGTTTAATAAATTTAAATTAACGACAGCATGTGATTTTTTTTTTTGCACACCTTGTGAGGACAATGCACTCTAAATTAATCATTTGTCTCATTATATTCAAGCTAAGTGTCTCCATTACAGTCAATCAATTGTTATTTTAAATAGCACACCTCACAGAGCAAACAAAGACACAGTAGTTAAGAAACCAAACAGGAAAACATTTTTTTCTTTTCTTTTTTTTTATTTTCTGGAGTACACAATTAATGTAGAAAATGCAGTGGATGCTTGGACAGAGCAGGGGGATGAGTTCTAAGAGAAGCCAGTGGTCAATTGTCTTCTTACATGAGACATTTTATCTACTGAAACAACTTTGACTCTTACAGGAGCGTGAGCACCCAGAGCCTATCCCAGGGAAAAAGGTCAACACACAATGCCAGTCCATCTCACTTATAACTCGGCTCATGTGGGGTTACCAATTAATTTAACATGTGCATCTTCAGGATGTGAATTTAAAACCCAATATGTCATTCAAAGAATATGTAAACAGGGATTCAAACCTGGATCCCCAGAGCTTCATGATCAGAAATGCTGATTACAGTGCTAAGGTGCCGCTATGTAACTGATAACCATTTTAAACACTAACCAGTTTCACCAGTGCAAAGTAAGAGGTGGATCACATCACAAAGAACCCAGGATGAAACAGACAGGTGACAAAATTTAGGGTTACCATATTTCCCAAGCCAAAAAAGAGGACACAGATAAAAAGACATTCTCCATAATGGGCTGTTTGAATTTCTCTCCATGTAAGTCTTAAGAATTGATCCCTGAGTGAAGGTATTTGCTGATTAAATTCCCTAATGTGTGTGGTGCACTTGGTGCTGCTGGGCACCGTTTAAGAATTCCTTTGTGGGTTCATCTGATATTTGTTAAGAATTTTACAGTTGGTTAAACTTAAAGAAAACAATGTGAACTGAAAAAAGTAAACGAGGTTGGGAACGAAGGGACGCAGTGTGAAAAATCCTGACAAACTGACAGTTTTGTAAAAACAGCCTGGACACCCAGATAGGTGCCTAAAATGAGGACAAGTCAGTGGAAACCTGGATGTATGGTAACCCTAAGTAGGTAAAACTTAAGAAAAAACATGCAAGTTGGAAAAAAAAAAGCAAACTAGGTTGGGAATGATGCGCCACAGTGTGAAAAGCTTGGATAAACTGACAAGTTTTGTTAAAACTGGCCAAATAAGTGCATAAAAAGAGGACATTTCTGGGGCATATAGTAACACTACAAAATGTAAAGGGGAGTTTATAGTAAAAAAAAAAATAACAAACAAGTTAAATTTGGAAGAAAATAAACTGGAAAAATCATAAAGCACCAAAAAAATCTTAAAAATTAAGCTCCAAAAGATCTTACAAAATAATTTCCTTTTTAAATATTTCTTAACTTAGGTGCCCCCATGTCACAACATAATATTCTTCAACTAGTTTCTCATTCAGGTAGCATCAAGCACAAGGCATGAGCCAACCCTGGATGGGGCACCAGTTCATCACAAGGCCCATTTTTTCACACACACACATATATACACACACACACACACACACACGCACACCCACGCACACACACACACACACAGAGTGTGGACACTTTTTGTGACTGAAGACAGAGAAGAAAATTAAAATTAGTAAAAACCTTTTATTGATACATACCAGGCAAGGGTAAAATGACAGAGAAATACAGTCCTAGGACACCGCACTTCATCTGCCTCGAGCGCAGATGTCCTTGCTCTTTTATAGCTTTTCTAGTCTCCTGATCGTAGACCACGTAAGCAATAAAAATAGCGTCCTGACTCATTTTGTATTATTCCAATTGGTAAAGTCTTTACCCTAAAGGTACATTTTCTTGTCACACACATCATTGAAAGAAAACTTACAGAAAGTATATATGCTTTTTGTCACGTACGCAAAACACAAACAAGTTTGATCATTCTGTCCTATTTTCTGTACTTACACACATACATTTTGTTCAATTACATCATTTTATGTTTTTACACTCCTCCCTTTTTGAACAAAATGATGTGGGCAGTAGAATTAAATTGAAATGGTTGATGAAGGGGAAGGGGGGGGGGGGAAGGGGATGGGGAGGAGAAAATGGAAGAAGCTATACGAGACATGTGCTCCTCATGTAGCATATATGCCCTTTCCATAGAGGCGGTAAAACACTTAGATATTATGTAGCGAAACAAAGGGATAATACAACAACCAACCAGGAGGAGGAGGCAAAATGCCACAACCAAAGAAATAAAAACAGATCTTATCCATTGTCCCCAGGATCCGAAGGAGGATGCAAACCACTGATCCCAGGGATTTGTAATGCCAGAATTAGTGGCAAGTTCATTAGAGAGAGCAGTGAGACCTGCCAATGCACGAGTTATTGATCCATCTGGCGCGGTATTATTAGGAATATATGTACAACAAGCATCGCCAAACATAGCACAGACGCCTCCCTTTTCCGCAAGTAACATGTCCAAGGCTAGACGATTTTGCCAAGTCATCAGAGAAGTACGGTCAAGCTGTTCATGTATGCCTTCAATAGCGTCTTTGGTGAAGTTAAGGAAACGTTGTTGGTTATAATAAAGGTAATTAATCCAGTCAACAGAAAAAGTATTTTTAAGATAGCCATTTCTTGCAATGCGATGCGTGGATCCAGGCAGGCAGTCCTTCAACTTTCACGGCATGTGGTGTGGATAGAAGAATTTGGAATGGTCCTCTCCACCTAGGCTGATGCCAGTGTTTCCTCCGAGTATCTCGAACCAGGATCCAGGTGCCCAAGGGAATTGGTAAATCCTTAGAAGGTGGGCTGGTCCTCCAGGCTTGATTAACCTGCTGGTGGACTTCCTTCAACGAGGTTCGGAGACCTGCAAGACTAGAGAGAAGATCATTGTCCACAGTATGCAAATTCACATTTCCTACAACCATGCCAATGGGCATGGGACGTCCGGTCAGAATCTCAAACGGCGATAGTCCCAGTTGTCGGTGTGTCCGTCCCCTTAGTCCCATTAAAGCTAAGGGTAGTGCATCCGGCCATGATAAATTAGTTTGTTCACAAATTTTTGCGAGTTTAGCTTTTAAAGTGCCATAGAATCGTTCTACGATGCCTCCGCTTTGGGGATGGTATTTACAATAATGGTGCACATTAATTTGGAGCCAGGTGGTTAATTCATTTATAACGGAGTTCACAAAATGAGTGCCATTATCTGTTTGTAACTTTTGAGGGATACCCCATCTTGGAATAATCTCTTTAATTAGTGCTTTAGCTACTGTTTTGGCATCGTTGTGTTTTGAAGGGAAAGCCTCTACCCATCGGGAGAACACATCGACAATCACAAGGCAATATCGGTACCCTTTAGACGGGGTTAGTTCAATGAAATCCATTTGGAGGTGTTCAAACGGACCCATTGGATTAGGGGTAACGGCGGGACTTACCTGGGTACCTTTTCCCACATTAAACTTTTGACATATTGCACAGCGTCTGCAAAATTGCTCTGCATATGTAGAGAAACCTACAGCTTCCCAATGTTTTTCAACATCTCGAACCATGGCATCTCTACCTGTGTGATCGAGGCCATGGGCGATTTTTGCCATTCCTGGGAAAGAGGCTTTTGGGAGAAAAGGTTTGTTAGTGTGTTTATGAGTCCAGACTCCATCAGAGAGGGACCCTTCTTTGGACCATTTTCTCCTTTCGATATCCGTGGCTGCACTCTGTAAAGAAATAATTTGATTATCAGGGTCCTGGTCATTTCTCTGTTGGAATAAAGAAATTGGTGTGTTATTATATGCAGCCTCTTTAGCAAAGTGGCCAGCTAATTCATTTCCTTTGCTAACAGGATCCTGTTTTCCTGTGTGAGCTTGACATTTAACAATCGCTAGCTTCGATGGTTTGGTTATAGCTTCTAAAAGGGATTTGATCAATTTCTGATGTTGGATGGGTTTGCCAGTACTGGTCTTAAATCCCCTTAGTTTCCATAGTGCTCCATGATCATGGCAGACTCCAAAAGCATACCTGGAATCCGTATAAATTGTTACGATCTTCCCTTCGGACAGCTGACACGCTCGAGTGAGTGCTACGAGTTCAGCTGCTTGTGCACTCAAGCTTGATGAAATTCGATTTGCTTCCAGCAGGCGGTCCCCTTGGACCACTGCGTAACTGGTTGAGGGTGCTCCATTTTTCAATCGCAAGGAACATCCATCCACAAAAATCATTTCTCCAGTTTCTAAAGGTGTTTCCTGTAGATCTACTCTAGGTTTTACAACCTTTGCTATTTCATCATGGCAATTATGTGGTTCTCCTTCGTTGTTAATTGGGAGAAGAGTGGCTGGATTTAAAGTGGAGCATCTTTCAATTGTAACATTTGACAAAGTACAGAGTACATTCTGATAGTGTATTGCCCTAGCAGTAGTGAGATGTGAAGTTTTGGCTTGTACTAGGATAGAATGTACAGCGTGAGGCACTTTAACTGTTAGGGGGCTCATGAGAACTACATCCGTGCTTGCTAATACAGCTTCTGTTGTTGCAGCCACAGCACGAAGACACGGAGGAAGTGCTGCAGCCACTGGATCCAGTTTTTTAGAAAAATAAGCCACCGGTCTCTGTTTATCTCCATGTTGTTGCGTCAGTACTGCATTCATAAATCCCTGCTTTTCGTCCACGAACAAAGTGAATGGACGAGAATGATCAGGCAAACCAAGCGCGGGCACAGATAGAAGAGCAGTTTTTAAGTCACAGAGAGCCTTCTCAGCCTGTTCATTCCATTGGACCTGGCCAGAGAGGGGGATGCCAGGAGTATTAGCCAATTGTTGCAACGGCTGTGCTCTTTCAGTAAAATTTAGAACCCACTGTCTGCAGTAGCCCAGAATACCTAAAACAGACATAACCTGTTGTTTTGTGACCAGTCTAGGAAGATTTTAAATGGCTGTAATGCGATCGCTAGAGAGAGCTCTTGTTCCACACGTAATGTCATGACCTAGATATTTTACAGTTGTTTTGATTAGCTGCAGCTTAACTTTAGAAACTTTATGGCCATTGTCCCCCAAAAACAGCAACAATTTCTGGGTATGTTTTGCACAATCTTCTTCCGTAGCGCTACATAGCATTATGTCATCTACATACTGTATCAATGTACTACCTCTGTCCGGCCAAAAGCCTTCTAAATTTTGGGCAAGAGCTTGTCCATATACACAAGGGGCTTCAGTGTATCCCTGAGGCATGACGGTCCATGTCCAACGGTGGTTTTGGAAAGTAAAAGCAAACCAAAATTGAGAATCAGGGTGTACAGGGATAGAAAAGAAAGCATTAGCTAGGTCAATAACGGAGAAGTACCGAGCGGAAGGAGGGATAGTAGAGAGGATAGTGGAAGGATTAGGGACGATAGGGGCCCTAGGGAAGATGGCAGAATTTACTTGTCGCAAGTCTTGTACGAAACGCCATGAACCGTCAGCCTTTTTTACAGGTAGAATGGGGGAATTGACTGGAGAGTATTCAATTGGAATAATGGCACCGCGTTTGACGAGATCGGAATGTACGGCGGAGATGCCAGCCTCTGCTTCGGGAGACAGAGGATATTGGGCACGGTGCGGGCGGAAGGAGGATTTCGGGTGGATCACCAGAGGCTCACAATGGGCTATCCTTCCAGAATCATTCTTTCCCTGGGACCATAGTGAATCAGGGAGCATAGAGAGCCAAGAAGGGAAAGTGGTTTGCAATGAACAAGCAAAAGAGGAAGGACGGCACAAAGCGCGATGTACTAAAAAATCAGTTTCAGTTTAAAATGTCCAGTTATCCTAACAAATGAGAAGGTTATATATGGGAGTATCCACAGGAAAACCCCACAAAGCCATTTGATGCAGTCAGCAATCAGTTCGGGTGTAGCCAGTGGGGTAGGAATTCAAGATTGAGCCTCTGAAATATATATAATGTTGCCTCCAACTGATTGATCATGTACTTTCTCATACTACAACCATGAAAATAATTCCTGGCTATATTCTTGCCAATCAGGCACAGGATTAAAACTCAGGATGCAGGATCATCAAAGGTGGCACCACTAACCACAGTGCCACCATGCCCCTTCTACACATATGTCAAATCATTACTACTGTAAACTCAGCCTCACCAGCCATCTACTGTATTATAGAAAAATATTCTGGGTTGATCAGACATGCAAGTAAGAATTTCACAGTGCTCTTTACATGCGATGATGCTACAGTTACTATAAGCATAAAAGAATATTAATAACATAGATTCTCAAGTAAACTCAGTACAGAAAAACAAGTACATCTGCAATACATTTTCACTGCAGGAAGCTCTTTCTTTGTTTCGTTTGACTTTTGAAATTTTAAAGTTCAGACTATATTAATTTAGCTGTGGGTACACTCTCTTTCAGAGTTGACTGTTCATCTTTGCTGTTATAGGAGTCAGTTTTTAGTCACTTTTTCTTGTGTACTTTTGTCAATCCTTTTTGTGAAAGTGTCCTCCCTATTTTCTCTTTTTGTTCATTTAAATGTACAAGTGGCTCGATTTGCATACAATCGAGTCACAATAATCTTGCTGATTTGTTGCCCATTTGCACTAAATGCATCAATTTCAGAGCAGATTTTGGAAAAAGACAAAAGTAAAACAAATAATATTCTGCTTAAAACATTAAAATACTCATCACCCCTTTTGACATTACCAGGGGTAAATCTACCATTAGGGCAGTTCTCCTGCACACCCAGGGGCCTGTGACTTTTCAAATGTTATGCCGAAATAACCAAGGGAGAACTGCTCCCCCCACCAACTCTGAAACAATGTAGTGTCTGTATGCCAAACACAAGAGAATATTAGCACAGCATTAAACTGCTGGGTGTCTGTGCACTGCATTGTTAAAAGCATGGGTGCCCAATGCATCGATGATCGACCGGTAGATCGGAAAGGTAGTGCAGGTAGATCGCATTGCATTCAAAAAAATTTTTTTTTAAATGTTAGTCTATCATATATCCTCCCTATGGCATTTGCCACTTGATTGACATACAGGGCGGCCAGTCTGAGATCTCTTTTCTTCTAACACACTGATCATCCCAAACGGGCGAGCTACTGCAAAACTCCGGCTATCTAAGTGATCTAGTTAGCCTTCCAATTTATATTGACTAAAGAAGGGATTTAAAAAAAATTTGTTCGGGGGGAGAGAATCCACTTCCTCAATTTAAATGCTTATTCTAAAATGTTATTTACCAGATCCTGCCAGATTTTGAAAAAGTTTAGTACAGATCCTCTAAGTGAGAATTTGATTTTTTCCAATTTTAGATAATATATAGCCCACCTGGAAGTACACCAAACACAGCTGTTAGTGGATTAGGAGGGATTGTGACACCCAGGCTGTCTGAGAGGCATTTAAAGATTTTGGGCCAGAATGATGTTAATTTGGTGCATGCCCAATGAGGCTAGAACTTGATTGCAAAGTTTGCAGGTTGGATCTTGCACGGGAAACATTTTGGACAATTTTAGAGATACAAGAGAGATGCGTTTGTTGAATAATTGTATGCTTTGCGCATATGGAGCTCGAGTAAATTCTGTGCATTGCTACCTTCCACATCTTTTCTGAGATGTTAAGTGAAAGGTCACTTTCCCACTGTACTCTGGGATCTTTGAAAGGGAGGGACTGTAACATATTTTTATATATTACAGAAACACTGTCTGAGTCCTCGAAACTGATCAAAATCTCTTCCGGAATAGAGGTAGGTGGGAGGTGAGGAAAATTGGGCAGGTTCTGTTTAACAAAGTTTCTAATTTGAAGGTAGTGAAAGAAATGTGATGCTGGAAAGTTAAATTTGGAGTGTAATTGTTTGTAGGATGCGAAGACATTGTTTATGTACAGATCCCTAAGTGATTTAATCCGGGATGTTTTCCAGACATTAAAAACTGCGTACGTTTGAGGGGGTGGAAAAAGATGGTTCTTGTGCAGAGGTGCCACAGGTAAAAGCTTTTCTATCTTAAAATACTTTCTACATTGGTTCCATATTCTGAGTGAGTGAAGCACAATTGGGTTGTTAGTATATTGGCAATAACTTGTACTTATTGGGGTACAAAGTAAAGAATATAAAGAAGTACTGCAGGATTTTATTTCTGTTGTGGACCAAGCCTATGTCTGCTCACCTATTTGTGTCCATGTCCAGGTTTTTTTAGCTTGTATATTTGCCACCCAGTAATAAACCTGAAAGTTAGTTAGACCCATGCTACTTCTGCCTTAGGTCTTTGTAGGGTCGCCTTTTGGATACGTGGATGTTTTGAATTCCAAATAAATGAGGTTACAGTTGAATCTAATTTCTTAAAAAGTGATTTATTGATGTATATTGGAATGTTTTGAAATAGAAAAACAAGATTAGGAAGGATATTCATCTTGACAATGTTAATTCTTCCAGTTAAAGTGAAATGAAGGGTAAACCATCTATGCAAGTCTTGCTTAATTTTTTCCATGCATACAGCAAATTTTTTTTGATAAAGAGGTTTATGTTTACTTGCAATGTTTACCCCTAGATATTTGAAATGATCTGCAATGATAAAAGGGAAGGTGTCCAATCTAATATTATATGCTTGAGAATTCACTGAAAAGAGCATACTTTTATTCAAATTAATTCTGAGACCAGAAATCTTTTGAAATTCTGTTAGTGCTGTTAGGACTGCAGGCACAGTATTTTGTGGGTCTGATATATACAGTACCATATCATCTGCATATAAAGAAATTTTCTGTTCAAGTCCTTTTCTGATAATCCCCTTTATCTCATAAGCATTTCGACAGTGAACACAGTGGCACAATGGTGAATGCAAACAGCAGTGGTGACAAGAGGCATCCTTGTCTAGTACCCTGTCGGACATCACTGTTCTCCATCACAAATATTCTTTCTTTTTTTATGTGTTTTGTTTTCATAATTGATACTTTGTCCGTCCATCTATTTGTTTTCTGCACTCTGTTTTTGCATCACTGAATGACATGCATCTTGTGGTTTACCTAATCCTGGATTAAGTGCTGCCTATGACTCTTCTCATAGTTGGAAGGATGCCACGAGACTACAAACTGGATATCTTGTAGCTCGAGACCGATCATTATCAGAATTGAGAGGTAGTAGACAGAGAGACAGAGACACAAAAAGTTGGTATTGAGAAAAGAAAAGTGGGTTTAATTTACAGGCGCACAGAAAAATGGTATCAGGCAGGATTTGTTCATACAGTCCTCATCACCTGCGACACACAAAACACAAAAGCTATGTCTCAAACAAAAACAGTGAATAATATTTACACTGAATATTGCCAGTTCCCAAATGAAAAAGAATCAAAGAAAATAAATGTATATACACAAAAAAACTAATAGTCTTCCTAAATAAAACTAAAATCAGGAAGATACTACATAAACATTCCTTCCAATTAATCCCAAAATATTTATAAAGGGAAAAAACCCAAATCATATAAATACCTCCATCAAAACTATACTATAGCTAGGAGATATCTATATCTATTTATATGCAAAAAAGAAAATATATACAAAATAACGTACAAGTCACTAGCTTGATGTACTTTGAGGAATAAGCTACACCAAACTGAGTCAAAAAAATGACCCCTGTAAGTAAGGAGTGCCTTATACTGAAGAACAAAACTTCCAGTCAATTCTGCATCACACCATTGCCTTCATCCAATTGTGGCTGATGCAGCTGCATTCCACGTACGTGCTACACCCAGCCCCTGCAAAGCCTGTATTAAACAGTATGGAGGCCTCATGTTTCGCGTGAGTTAGCACAAGCACATTCCTGACATGCTCCAACTGGACAAGCCAATTCATTCTCTGGCTTACTATAGTAAGTTGCTTTCTTGTATGTTTATCTTGGAATTTATGCATGCATAAAATCTAACGCTCCGCACTTCGTTTACTTTGCAGTAGCTGCTTGTGTTGCCGAAGGCTTTGTTAACGGTTCTGTCAATTTTCTGTTTTGCTTTTTAGTTTCACATTCTGAAGTAGTGGAATTAGCAGAAGGTCAGACAGAGAGACAATAATGCACAAAAAAAATGGTCTTGGCAAAGAGGGAATCCAAAATTGGCAAACCGTTATTTTTCATTTTTTGTCTTTATAAGCAGCTGTGCACTTGTGCACTGACTGAGAAACGCTCTTGGAGTTTATTTTTATAAATGTACCCAAGGCATTAGGAACATCCATTTGGCCCATTTATGGGCAGTTACTTTGTTGCCTTTGTCAGATTGTTTTACAAGTGCACACATTTTTATTTCTAGTTTTGTTTATATTTGTAGTTGGAACCTTCAGAGGTATCATTATGAACTTGGGAATATAAAGATATTAATAAGTGGTGTCTGGTAATGGCTGACACAGCAGCACAATGTTGCCTCTCAGGTTCATTGCCTTTGAAGGGCTGGCATGATCTCCTCATGTCCTCATTAGTGTTCTCTAGTAAATTTCCCCAAAGTGAGTCAGACTGCTCTGTAATGCAGTGTCAACCTATTCCTCCATTATGACTGTGGCTGTTAAGACAGGCAGTGTCACCCAGTAGTGTAAAAAGTAGAATAAAAATATAGATCTAACAATGTACCATATATAGATGTACCAATGCTAAACATCCTCTCTCTGACACACTAACACTGAGTACTTTTAGCCAAGGAATCATTCATCCAATGCGTGTCAAGAAATGCTGCTGGGGCTCCTTTATACCAACAACAATATGTCTGTATAACACCTCACTGTGACTGTGACACAAACTTTTTCATTTTTTTTTTAATTTCTTCCATTCCACTGTATGTTCACAGATCCTGAGGTGGTTTGTCATGTGGTGGGTGCGGTGACACACTGTATCAGTGCATTCTCCTAACCTCCTCCTCCTCATTTATCTATTTATGTATTTATTTCTATAAACAGCTGCTGTAAAAGACAAATTTCCCCCGGGGACAAATAAAGTTTGATCTATCTAACTAGCTGAATCTGTCAAGTGAGATACTAACTGTGGATGAGAGATCGGTTCAACATACAGTATGTCAAACTCACCTGCTGCCTCACGAGGCTTAACTAACATACTGCTCTTGATATTAATGATGTTACATATTATCAGACACTGAAGAAAGAAGTCATCGCCAGGTATGATGGTACATGTGCGATTTGGGCTAGGAAGATTTTAATAAATGAGCAAATGATATAGAAAAAACAGTAATAGCCAGAATATTGCAGTTGTCTGGTCAAGCTGCAAAGTGTCTCCAGTATGGAAAGGATTAGGGGTCTATGATTAGCATAGCCGAGCAGATCATTTGAACGTTTCATACAATGTCTCCCAGCCCCATCCTCCTACCCCTACTCTTTGTCGAAGTCTGTTCTCTAACAATACAGGGGAACAGTCTGAACTAGTGAATAACAAACAGACTGCAGTGCAGGACCTCACAGTACAGACTGAAAGCAAAGCAACATAAAATAAGAGGTAAAATCAAGCTAAGTTCAAGGCTGACTGGTTGAAAATCAACTACTGTCCTAGAACAACAACTCTGATGTTATTCCAGGAACTCCAGAATTTGATGGTTTTGGAAGCCTTCCTTCAGTTATCACATAGTGATAGGGTGTCATAAAGAGCATGTGCAGCCTTGTTCATATTATACATATTATTTTGATGTTTTTAGCAGTTACCATATGTCACAGGGCACTGGACCTTTCGCTTACCAGAGAAACAAGAGGTAGTAATTGGTCCCAGTTCTCAAAATGGATGATGTTTGTTTATGTCTTTCCTTATAATAAGTTCACCAATCCATGTAGTTTTTTAACTCTTTTTCTACATATCGTCGCAACCACTTGTTGTTCATTGTGCCTGGATTACAAAATCAGATGATTTAGGATTGACATATTTATCTTTTTTTCCGGGGCAATCATTGCATTCTTTTGGATCATTTTATTTTACTTAAAAAATAGACCATCATTACATTCCTTTGGGTTATTTTATTTGACATAAAAAATAAATAAAAGCTGATGAGTAGATACAGAGATGGATAGGCAGTACTTTATTTGTTCTAAGGGAAGATTTAGCTTTCACAGGATCTCAAGAGTTATAAAAATATCACAACAAACAACAACCCCAACCCCCCCCCAACCAAACACACAAAAGAATTACAAAAGAGAAAAAAAAACATTTCTAACTTCGCTAATGATAACAGAACAGTCACAGTGAGGCATTATAAAGACATATTGTGGTAGATGTGAAGGAGCCTCAATGGCATTACTAGACACTCTTCTCTTGAATAATTAATTGACTAAAAGTACTCGGTCATAAGGTGTTATAGAGAGGATGTGCAGCATTGTTGAAATTGACCCTCAGTTTATCTTTGTTTTATTTTCTACTGCTATTTCCAGCAGGTTAAGAGTGTATCCCATATGTGAGCATTAATTACCTAGTTGATTTGGTGGAGGTCTCTTGAATAGATGTTACCAGCAAACCACAGTACAGCAAAGAAAATCACACTAGCCATCACAGAGTTATCGAGCATGTAAAAGATCCTACAATAAAGGAACACAATGTCCTCTGCCCTTTCTTATATATTCCCTCCATGTTACTAGACCATTATAGCTTGTCTTTGATGTGGACCCCAAATACTTGTAGTAGTGCACCACTTCAACATCAACTCCCCGAACAATGACCGGTCATAGAGGCTCTTTGATACAGTGACAGTGAGTTCCTTTTTTCTGCTATTGTTAATTGCAGTCAATTCTCTTTGCAATAGGAAACAAAGTTCTCCACATGACATCTATACATCCCTTCTTTTTAATACATCCCATTAGTAAAGAATCATCACAGAATTTCTGCAAGTGACATGGACTTGTGTCATATTTATTGTCTGAGGTGTAAAGGGTGAACAGAAGAGGTGAAAGGACAGTTCCTTTCGGTGTTCCAGTGTTCACACATCAATTTCAGAGACACAGTCCTGAGCCTCACAAACTGCAGTCTTCCTGACATATGATCCATTATCCAGGACACCACAGACTCTTCCACCAATATGCCCTTGAGTTTTCCCTTAACAGTGTGACCTATAGGGGGCATATCAGTATCCCAAACCCTAGACACAACAATACAGACACAAGTCCTGGGTGGAAACAAATGATTGTACCTTTCAATACAGGCTTCTTTGATGAATACAATGTATAGTAAATGCTTCTCTTTTCTCTCTTTCTTTCTTTTCCCCCACTTCTCCCTAGTGAGCTTTGTGTTCTTCCACTAGTGAAGAGGAGTGACTTACTTTACACCAGACTTGGGAGTGCTTCCGGCACTATAACACTGCAAACAGGGAGCACTTCCAGGGAAAAGCAGAACCCTCCCAAATATAAGGAAACTTCTCCCCATAAATCCCTCTGGCAGCTCCAATGATACACAGCAGGGCTGCCTATAGTAACTACAATACCCTTGCAGCCCTGTAGGTGTGTATATGGTAGAACCATTAGAGAGTGGAAGCCATCTATCTTACCAGGGGAACACATGACCCTGAGAAGAAATCTTCTTCCTCCATTCCATTATCAAGGCTTCCTGGCCAAGATGCCAGGCAACCCTTGTCTTCAATAACAACAGGCATGGCTGGAAAGTATTTATTCAAGGCACTGGATAAATCAAAAAACTTACTTCTCACAGTGCTGCCACCTTTGTCTAGAATGGAATAAGTCTTGTGGAGCAGATAGATAATGGAATGCTCCAATGTAGTCTTTATCCAATAGGCAAGCGGCAGTCGCACCAAGTGGTCTTTTACAAGAGGATTCGTATAATCCAGTACAACCTGCTGAAAATCTTACAGACTATACATCACATAGTTCTCTGATGAAGAGTTGCCTGCCTTCTTCAGAAGTGGAATCTTGTAGGATATTTTCCACAGTAATGGTACTTTCTAGAACCTTAGTGACAGACTGAACAGGTAACAGAGGATGACACAACGTTAATCAGCACAGGCTTTATGTATTCAAGGACTAATTCCATCCAGTTCTACTACATTTCCTATGTTGTGTCTCTTCAGTTGTCTCCTCATAAGATCATCAGCCCATGCTGATGGTTAGAGATGGACTCATTAATGGCTACACCAGTTGAAGTTGTAGGAGTAAATTTGTATTGAAGTATTGATGGCGTAGGACTGGCCTATTTAAATGGTGGCCCGTAGGCCACATGCAGCCCAAAAGCAAGCTTAGAGTGGCCTAGTCCGTGGTTCCATCAAAAATGCATAGAGAAACCGAAAAAAACACATTTTGTGAACTTTCAGATAGTCCTACATAAATTCCTAAAGTAGTACAGACCATGAATGCAACACTCCACGTAGCCTAGCAACATTCAACCTACCATGTAGAGCTTTGTTGTGTATCTAGAAGTGGTGGTAGTAGACTATTATACAGTGATTTTTTTTTTTTAGGGGTGACCTCAGCAAAACCAATTGTGTGCTGAGTCTTAGTTGTATTCCAGTTTGATCAAGTGTGTGCAAACGTCGGTTTTCGAAAAAAAATACTAATGGTACTCCAGTGAGAGCCTCATTACTGACAAGCACTGCCTACACACTTCTCTTCATACGATTGATTGACCCTTCACTCACACGATTCAATCCCGCAGATTCATGGCTGTTACAAGGATGATGATCAGCCATTGACACTCAAAGCAAAGAATGAATTAGAAAGACTGCATTTGATGCAGTTTGGAATTTTCTTTAAAACTCAATCAAATTAAGCACTGATTGTTTTGCAGGACTACATAGCAACTTTTATGTAGAATGTACTGTAGTACTCATTATTAACCTGTGGTTAATATTCTTCATTTTCAGAAATAATGTGCTGGTAATTTTAAACTGTCAAGCAGAATTTTATGCAACACAGTACATCTGTGCAGGTGGTGTAATGGAAGTGCCGCTGCCTCACAATAAGGTAATAATGGATTCACATCCCATATCCCTTCTAGATGAAGTTTGCAAAGTGCTTTCAGTAGTGAGTAAAACTCCTTATAAATGTAAAGAATTATTATAATACTTAACGATTTTTTCAATTTCAAATTTTAAACATCATGTTTTTTTCACCAAATAAACAAAAAATGTAGCACTAAGACTCTCTGCCTCTATATATCGTCACAGTATGTCAAACCTGATTCAGGTAATGTGTGCATACTGCCACTTGTTAGTTTACAAAAAGGCACTGCTAAACAAACATGTGGTGATTTAAAACATACCCATGTTCCCTCATACCCATGTTCCCTGTTATCACTTGTTATGGGTTGTGAAAGACAGCCGGGGACCTTGACCCTTTTGAGGAGAGGACCAAGAGAGTGGACATATTACCAACAGTACCTCCCCCGGGACACGAGAGGGCAGCCCCCCTGGTTTACATCGGGGCCATGGGAATGGAGCTTAGAAGCTCAACCCTGCAGGGGACTGTGGCCATCACCAGGGGGCGCCTGGACAGCTCCAAAGCCGTGGTCTGCAGCACTTCCGCCACACTCGGAAGTGCTGCCAGAAGAGGAGCCGGAGTCAGGAGACAGAGGACAGAGCTTGCGAGAGAGGAGTGGAGGCGACAGAATAAAAAGGACAGGAAAGAGATAAGGACTGATCATTGTGGCTGGTTGGTGCACTGTGTTGTGTGCTGTAGAGAAGAAACAAAATAAAAGTGTATGCTTTTGGACATTGTTGTGTATCAGTGTCTGTCTGTAGCCGGGCTGATCTTCTAAAGGGTTTGTGCACTGATAGCTTTGATAGCCTTGATTTTTCTTATGTTCTAAATATTTATTTTATTTCAAGGGGGAAACAAATGTTATTGCTAATACTGAGCACTATTTTATTTTTATACACTTCGAGATGTGCCTAGGTCAGGGGGGTATTTTTCGTACGTGGATTACTCGTTTAGCCGGATGTAATTGTTGACGATTTGGCCTGATCCTGGATCTGTCGGTTTTTCAAAACTCTTGCTGGAAGTGTTGTCATAGCGACACACCCTAATCCTCAAACCTGCTCGGAACAGGTTTGTTCTACATAAACAAGGATTAGTTTACACACGTAATCGGTGACGGTGCGTGGAAGTCATCCAGTCATGGCTTTGCCGTTCATGAATGAGCGACCAATTGATATTGTTGCGCAAATTATACGAAGAGAATTTCATATAGAGAGGGTTTTGCGCGATCGGCAAGATCCTTTATTGCTCCTGGAGGAAATTCTTTTTGAAAGATACCAGGGGAATATTGTACCTCAAAGATTTATTAGCACCTTATATTTGAAGTCAAACTAGGCGAAGTCAGGCTCTCACAACCACACAGACAGTATGCATTGCTTTGAGGTTTTTTACAAGCGGCACTTTTTTATATACTGTAGGCGATGCGGAAAATCTAACTAAAAGTGCAGTTTGCCAGACAATTTGTAAAGTCTGTTTGGCTCTGAAATATTTCCTTCGGGTTTTCATAGTGTTTCCTGGACACCTGCATGTGCAGACAATAAAAGAGGCGTTTCATGCCATTGCAGGTAGGTAATACACAGGTAAAAACACCCACAGTTCCATAAAGAATCTCACAATCAGCCTAACATTCTCATTACCCAGGATTTCCAAATGTGATTGGGGCACATGGGACTGATCAGAGTGGAGTTTGATCAAACATTATTTGGAAAATGTACCTCTCCTCCTGATGAATAATCAGACACAGTGTCTTCATCAAATATTTGACCTTCGTCAATATCTCGTTGGTCAGACACAGGTTCAAGGGATATGATATTCCCTGCAACTGACCCAACAAAAAAGAGGGCTATATGGAACATACCTATGGCACACATGGAGGACAAATATATGCAATGACCATCCTTTACCTGAAATGAAGTGACCACTGCATCCTGCCGCTGGTTCTGAGGAGGAGCTTCCCCCTGGAATGCCCTCAAAAACAGGGCAATGGGCATTTTGCTGGAGAGCCAACTCTTCTGCAGGGGTTAGGTGTGGACTGCGTGGACCTCCACCTGTTTTTTGCTTGTCTGCCTTCTTATTAGCTTTAAAATTAATGTTTTTCATGGTATATATAATTATTTATGTCATCAATTCTTTCAATAGTTATATACCAATATTTACCAGTTTGAAGTCTATTCTTGTACTTCACTTTAACCTGTTCCCATGTTCTCCTTGTGCTCACGTTTGATCTGGAATTATGACATATTAAATAACAATTAATCTGACACATAGGAAATGAAACCCTGCTTTCAATAAGTACAATGCACACTACTTAGCTTTTAATTTGTCGGCCACTTTTTGCCAGCCGTCTTTTCTGGTCTGGACTGCTTTTGCAGTGTTACCCCTTGTGCATATTAAATCTTGAAATTCTTCATGTCCTTTGAATAAAAGGTCTTGCGCCGTGTGTGTGAAAAAAAAATGCG
The DNA here is from genome assembly GCF_900747795.2 of Erpetoichthys calabaricus. Lineage (NCBI taxonomy): Eukaryota > Metazoa > Chordata > Cladistia > Polypteriformes > Polypteridae > Erpetoichthys > Erpetoichthys calabaricus. The sequence goes on along the minus strand of NC_041402.2, from coordinate 126,976,182 downwards.
CCCGTTCTTTCGTCATTTTGTTACAGCCTATCAAAGACTTGCTGATCATGTTTTCTAGACTCAATATATATGGGCTTTTCACTCAGCGCAGGCACGCGCATTCATCTCGTATGATTAGATCCAGCTCGACTAATCTAATACACGACTGCGTTTGAAAAACCGACCTATCTCGGATGAGTGTCACCAGCATTAACTTATCCAAGATGAGGCACCTGATCTCGGATGATTTAAGCGACGTACGAAAAATACCCCCCAGATATGGCAAACATGTTTATTTTTTTATTTCAAAAGTGAAAAAATAAGTATTGCTACTACCTAAAATTCTGCTCAGTTATAGCTTTTTTATACACTTTCTGATGTGTCCGTGTCAGATGTGACCACATTTATAAGAGAAACAATGAATAAACATTACTTATTTTTCAATACATTCACTTATGTTGGTATAAAATTGGTCATTATCTGCTACTTACCAGCTGCAGAAAATGTCTGGCCCAACTAAATTTCTTGGTTTGAAAATCTGGCCCAACTGAATTTGTAATTGAATAGCCCTGGTGTAGGAGGACTGGCCATTGGAAGAAAGTGGCAGTGGAGACAAAATCTGTTGAAATAGTAGCCAATACAAGGCACAAAATTCTGTGGTGTTGCCCACAGGCACAGTTTAATAAAATGCATCAGAAAATAAGTAGATATTATTGTTCTATAATAAAACTATTTAAATCTTTGTAATTTCTAAGGTAATTGTCAGTTAGTATTATGAATATTACAATAACATATTGCCTAAAAAGCTGACAGTATCTAAAAGACTTAAGCCATAATCCCCTGCACCTTTGTACTCAGGGCTTTGTTAGTAGCAGCCAAGCAAATAATTTGGCTCATATAAAATTTGAAGTTGCATAGTACAAGGCTGCATTCATCAACATTGAAAATAAAGTGTAAGAAACAGTTTTTTAGAAAAAGTAATAAATTCCAGAGAAGGAGCAGTATATAATTTGTGCACATGATTTTTAAGTGAGCTCAAAAAAAGATGACATTTTTGCTTTTTACATAAAGTATGTGTGCACCAAAAAATTAATGTAAATGAATACATTAGGTATTGTGTATTTAAAGTTATTTTTTCATGGCAAATGTTAATTTGCCATATGTTCATAAGGATCAGTATTGTTTAGAAATTAAAATTGCAATTTGAAATGCAGTTTAAAACTTACTGAATGTGGTTATTTTAAAGCAAATAATTGAATTGGGTGTTAAGATGGCACACATAGAAAACAAATCAGCTTACCTGATGTACCCACTTATTCTGTTTCCATTTATGCTTTCTTGCATATAAAAATTACCACTGGTATTTACTTTTGTTAATTCAAAAATACTTTATAGTATTGTTCAAAGCAAGATCAGTTTCGAAATCTAAATATTTAAAATAACATATCTATGTCACTTTCAAGAAATATATATATATATATATATATATATATATATATATATATATATATATATATATATATATATATATATATATATATATTCGTAAGATTCTGCCATCTTAAAAATAAGTCCATTTGTGTTCTTCCCCTCATTGCTTGTCTCCCTCAAAGGCAACCTTTCAGCCCCTCAGTTCATGGTTTCTTGTAGCTAAATTTATGAAGGCTGCAATTGCCAATCATTTTGAGAATGATTTGAGTGCTTGGAGCATTGTTGTTGCCATAGTGGAGAAACCAGGCCCCTCTATCCAAACAAGTTTGCCCGATTATGATTTCTTAAAAAACATATTTTTATAAATAGACCTTTTTAATGGACACTTTTTACATTACAATGCACATAATAAAATGTAATACATACAAGTCACTGTTTGGTGAAAAAATGTATAATACATAGTAACAACTTTTCTGGACAGCAGCAGAGTTTTAATCATGACTGTTGCACTGATTCAGTTCCCAGACTTGTCAAGTTCAACTCTTCTACTGGTGAGTTCTGTGGTTTTATCTCTGCCTTTTTGTTTTTTATGTTTGTTTTAATATACAGGTAAAATCCCGTTACAACGAAGTGCCAGGGACCTAAAAAATATTTAGTTGTAATGAAAATTTCATAGTAATGAGATTTGGTCTCGTCTGTTGCGGGAGATGGACATCTGAAGCAGAGCTCCATTAGCAGCGGTGTTATTATTTCTTAATTATTTCTTATCATCCCGAGGTATCCTGTATTTATCCAACCCAAGGGTTCTATTACAGTATATGCAAGCATATATAAACATGGTTGGCAAGAAAGGGGCTCAGAAAGAAACGGAAAAGAAACCTAAAACTACATCCAAGCCTAGACAGGCAAGTCCAAGTTCAAGGTATGGCCTATCAGAGACTGACCTGGAACAGACAGGCAAAAGCCCAGACTCCTCTGGGCCACGGTCCGCTGCATCGTCTCCAGTTGAGAACGAAAATGGGAGCAAATGTGCAAGTGATGTAGGTCACGATAGCTCAGCGATTGGAGCAGATCACTTGAAACTGGAAAAGGCCTTGCAGTCCGCGCTTTCACCTACTCCTCGTGAGCTGGGAACATCTGCTGTAATAGAGCCCGCCGTTTCACCTACGGTGCACGAAAGCAGAAATGAGCAGTCTGAACTGAAGGTAATGATTGCTAAGCTCAAGTAAGAGTTAAAGAATGATATAAAGAAAGAAAGAAATAGTATGCTCAAGACAAACGAGAGGATAAGCGAGAAGACAAGTGAGAAGCTGTGGCGGGAGCTGCAAGAGCTGTGGCAGGATAATAAAGACTCGGAGAAATGCATATATAATTGCTTTGAGGCGGCCTTTAAATGTATGCTGGAAAAAATTGAGGAGCACATTCAGGAAAATGCATCTAAACTGAGCACATTTGCAGATCAGCTGGAGGATATTAAGCAGACATTCACGACACAAATTGAAACAGCTGAAAATCTAGCATCCACCGCTGATGGAAAAGCAACAGCTGCGATTTCCGAATGCAAAAAACTCGGAGACAGACTTGCTGCTGTGGAAGATGGATGCAGAAGGAATAATATTAGAATTGAAGGTCTACCTGAGAATCGCGAAAGTCCAAACCCAGTGAAATTCGTAGCTGAACTATTCTCCAAAATAATTGGAGAGGACTTTAAATCAGACACCAAGATAGCTGCAGCTTATCGCATACAGAGATCGAACAACTCTAAGCCTAGGACTTTTATTGAGCGCATCGAGAAGTTACAGTCTAAATTAAATGTAATGTCACTTCTCAGACAGAAACAAGAGATTATATTTGAAAATAACCTCATTCGTATTTTTCCTGACTTCTCACCCTCAACAGCTGCTAAGTGTGCCTCTTTTTATAATATTAAACTGAGCTTACGATAAGCCGATATAAGTTACAGCTTCTTGTATCCTGCCTAACAAAGTGGAGATTCAAGGCAAACATTACATATTTACCAGTAGAGAGGAAGCAGATAAAGAGTTAAGAAAGCTGATCCCGACACTTTCCTGAAATAAGACTGTACGTCGCATCTGGTCATGGTATCATAAAGAAGATATCACCGGCTGTCTGATCTGCTTGCAGTGACACAGTGACCGAGAAGGGAAAAGGATGTATAATTACGGTACCAATCTGTTTTTATCTTAATTACAATTATACACGTTTATGTATGTATGTGTGGAAGAAATTAAATTAGTAACCCTTTTCTTTCTTTTTTTTTTTTTTTTTACTATTCTAAAGAAAACTGTTCAACACCATTCCCTGGGTTTACTATCTATAAAGAATTTTAAGAATGCTGAAGATTTTCTTTTTTTCTTTTTTTTTTTTGTTATGCTTATATAATTTAGACTGTATTGGCAATAGATATCTCTATTTTAATTCACATACACCGCTGCTGGGGGCTTATTTTTTGGACGTGCTCTTGTGGACGAAGACTTCAGACAAGACAGCAGGTGTGGTTATATAGCAGCTTTATTTTGCAGCATCGCAGTGAGCAGAGTTTCAGAAAAGCAGGCAATCAATATTACATGACAGCATCAGGGCTCTTCTGAACCCCGTCTGTCGGGTGGGGCAAAATTTTATACCGCAAGAACGCGTGATTTAATATCATTATGGAATGCAACAGTCATCTCTCAAGGTTGAAGTTTTAAGCAGCTTCATTTCTAAAACAATGATCTGCTTAGCCCTCTCAAAGTACACCATGTCCTTGACTAAAGTTTTTAAGCTTTGCAGCAAAGATATTGGTGGCTTGCAGCTGCAAAGAGAAAAATAATAAAGTAGGCAGGCGCAAGCTTTTCATGATAAGAGGAAATGGGATAAGGCAGACTCATGTTTTGGAATGCTTAGACCTTGAGTCCCTTGGATAAATATTTTTCTGTTTGCTCAGCAAAGCAAGTTTTTAAAGCTTACTTCTGCTTAACTTCTTAGACAACGATTAGTACAAAGAAACGAAGAGAACATTCATCTTTCACACTCTGTCTCTAAGTATGTCAGAGGACTGGGACTTTGTGAAGTGGGGTTCAGCCTCATGTGGGGAGGCAAAGCAGGGGGGTGTGGGGGACTAGGAAGGGGGAGAAAGAGAGCAAGCTATATCTAATCTATCCTTTTAATCCTTATAATTATAATTACCAATGTAACAATAGACTGCATGGCAATAACTCCTGGGAAAATTGAAAATTAAGGTCAAAGCTGTCTCACTTTTGGTTAAGACTACAAAATGACATCAAAAATTCAGAATCAATGTCTCCAAGACGTTAACTTTGTGAGCTGGAATGTTAAAGGCCTGAATCACGAATTAAAAAGAAAGAAAGTATTCTCTCACCTAACAAGTCTAAACGCTAAAATAGTATTTTTACAGGAGACCCACTTATTAAACAAGGATCAGTTCCGGCTGCAAAAAGACTGGACTGGTGAAATGTTCCATTCCAGCTTTACAAAAAAAACTAGAGGTATGGGAATTCTTATACATAGAACAGTCTCGTTTGTAGTATCAGATGTTGTATCTGATCCTGAAGGGAGATACATGATTGTTACGGGTAATTTTTTTCATTGTAAAGTGATTTTGATAAATGTTTATGCACCCAATGTGGATGATAGGGAATTCATCCAAAATGTATTTGCATCCATTCCCTATGTGAACACTCATAAAATTATAATGGCTGGGGATTTTAATTGTGTTTTAAATCCAGACCTAGATAGGTCTCCTGTCACAGGGGCGATGACATCTAACACTGCAAAGACAATTACACAGTTTGTAACTGACCACAACTTATCAGACCCCTGAAGATTTCTAATCCCAAATTAAAGAATATATTCCTTCTACTCACCAGTGTATTATTGCTACTCAAGAATTTATTATTTTTTGTAGATAACCATTTCTTTCCTACGATTAAATCCTGCAAGTACGACGCTATTGTTATTTCCGACCATGTCCCTCTGATCTTGGAGATAAACTCATTATGCCCTACATACTCATCTTGCAGATGGAATCTTAACCCACTTTTATTAGCAGACGAGACCTTTACAGAATTTATAAAACAAATCAGTCTTTTTCTAGAAACAAATATATCCTCATAGATCTCTACAGGAATACTCTGGGAAACCCTGAAGGCCTTCTTAAGAGGACAGATTATCTCATATCTTTCCCACAGAAATAAATTGGAAACCAAGCAGGTATCAAAGCTAATCAACAAAATTACTATAATAGATCAAGAACATGTGAGGTATCCAAGTGAGGCTCTTCATAGGAAAAGGCAGGCTCTGCATTCAGAACTCAACCTCTTGACAACTACAGAAACTGGACAACTCATTTTTAAATCAAGACATCATTACTATGAACATGGAGAGAAAACTAATAAGCTTTTAGCTCAACAAACCCACAAGTAAGAAGTTCGCAATGCAATCCCAGCAATTACCAACACAAAACGGAGACATAATCATTGACCATAAAAATATAATGCACACATTTAGAGACTACTATAAATCCTTATATTCTACTGAGTTTAAAGAAGACAAGACACAATCTAATGCATTTCTGGATGCATTAGAGATACCACAAATAGATACTCAGCGTAGAGGAATTGGATAAACCATTGCCACTATCAGAATTATTAGATGCTATAAAGTCACTTCAGAGTGGGAAAGCAGCAGGCCCTGATGGCTAACCTGCCGAATTTTATAAGAAGTTCTCCACTCAGCTAGCTCCCCTCCTATTAGCAACATTCACAGAAGCTAGAGACAATAAAATTCTACCTCAAACTTTTCGTCAAGCATTAATCACCGCCTTTCCTAAACAAAATAAGAACATATTACAATGTGCATCATACAGACCAATTTCACTTCTGAATAATGATGTTAAGATACTCTCCAAAGTCCTAGCTAGAAGGATGGAGAAAGTGCTGCCTTCAGTAATATCACAAGATCAAACTGGATTTATTAAATGCCGACATTTAGCATCCAATCTTCTACGCCTGTTTAATGTAATATCTGTATACTCACCCGCAAAGTCAAACATCCCAGAGACTTTATTATCCTTGGATGCAGACAAAGCATTTGATATGATTGATTAGAACTACCTTTTCACTACATTGGAGAAATTTAGGTTTGGCCCGAACATTTGTGCATGGATCAAACTGCTGTATACCAATCCAGAAGCTTCAGTTTTTTATTAACCACACTAATTCAGACTACTTTAAACTAGAACGTGGTACCAGACAAGGATGCCCCTTGTCACCACTACTTTTTGCAATCGCCATTGAGCCACTGGCAGTTCCCTGTCAAAATACTTATGAAATAAAGGGGGTTATCAGAGAAGGACTTGAACAGAAAATTTCTCTATATGCAGATGATATGGTACTGTATATAGCAGACCCACAAAATACTGTGCCTGCAGTCCTAACAGCACTAACAGAATTTCAAAAGATTTCTGGTCTCAGAATTAATTTGACTAAAAGTGTGCTCTTTCCAGTGAATTCACAAGCACACAATATTAGATTGGACACCTTCCTTTTTATCATGGCAGATCAGTTCAAATATCCAGGGGTAAACATCACAAGTAAACATAAAGCTCTTTATCAAAATATTTCACTGTCTGTATGGAAAAAATCAAGCAAGACTTGCATAGATGGTCAACCCTTCATCTCACTTTAGCTGGAAGAGTTAACATTGTTAAGATGAATATCCTCCCTAAGCTTCTCTTTTTATTTCAAAATATTCCAATATACATCAATAAATCGTTCTTTAAGAAATTAGATTCAATCATAACCACATTTATTTGGAATTCAAAACATCCACGTATCCAAAGAGCGACCCTACAAAGGCCAAAGGCAGAAGGTGGCATGGCTCTACCTAACTTTCAATTTTACTACTGGGCAGCAAACATACAACATATAAAAACCTGGACATTGAAACAAATAGATGAACAGATGCAGGCTTGGTCTGCAATAGAAATAAAATCCTGCAGTTCCTCTTTATATCCCTTGCTTTGCGCCCCAATAAATGCAAATTATCGTCAATATACTAATAACCCAATAGTGCTTCACTCACTCAGAATATGGAACCAATGTAGGAAGCATTTTAAGATAAAGAATCTTTTATCGGTGGCACCTCTGCACGAGAATTACCTTTTTCAACCCTCGCAAACATATGCAGTTTTTAATGTCTGGAAAACATTTGAGATTAAATCACTTAGAGATCTGTACATAGACAACGTCTTTGCATCCTACGAACAATTACATTCTAAATGTAACTTTCCAGAAACACATTTCTTTCACTATCTTCAAATTAGAAACTTTGTTAAACAGAACCTTTCCGATTTTCCTCACCTCCCACCTCCCTCTATGCTGGAACATATATTGATCAGTTTCAAGGACTTAAACAGCATCTCTGCAATATATAAAATCATTTTACAGTCCCTCCCTTTCAAAGATCCAAGAGGACAATAGGAAAAGGATCTCTCCCTCAACATATCAGAAAAGGAGTGGAAGGTAGCAATGCAGAGAATTCACTCGAGCTCCATATGCGCAAAGCATACAATTATTCAACTCAAAATTATATATCAAGCACATCTGTCTCATTTAAAACTGTCCAAAATGTTTCCAGGGCAAGATCCAACCTGCGAACGCTACAATCTAGTTCCAGCCTCACTGGATCACATGTTTTGGGCCTGCACCAAATTAACATCATTTTGGACCAAAATTTTTAAATGCCTTTCAGACAGCCTTGGTGTCACAATCCCTCCTAATCCACTAACAGCTGTGTTTGGTGTACTTCCAGATGGGCTTAAAGTGGAGAAGGACAAACAAACTGTGATTGCCTTTACTACACTATTGGCACGTAGACTTATCTTGCTCAACTGGAAGAATCCTAATTCTCCCCTTTTAAGTCAGTGGGTAACTGATGTTACATATTATTTGAAATTGGAAAAAATAAAATTCTCACTTAGAGGATCTGTGCAGAAATTTTTCAAAACCTGGCAGGATCTAATCAGTACCATTTTAGAATAAGCTTTTAAAGCACTGAGGAAGCAGATTCTCTCCCTATTCTCCTTTATTTTCTTTTTCTTCTCCATTTATCAATATTCACTTATTAATTTATCTATTTACTTATTTTTACTAGGTTTAAGTTTTATTCTGCTGCCCATGTCCTCTTTCTCAGGGGTGGGGGTTGATTTGTTTTCAATCCTGTTCTTGTAAAATTGATCTATTTGTATTTGAATGTTGTGTGATTTCAATAAAATCAATAAAATTATACTAATTTGATAAAAATAAAAAAAAGTAATGAGTTTCTGTATTTGTCACTATAGTACTTTCTTTAACTTGCGTCCAGGCATTTGCAATCATTTCAATAGCTTCTTTCATGTTAATTTTAATCTTCTCCTGTCTATAAGTTATGCTGACGAGAATTTTTCTCAGCATTTCCTTGCGATAATACACTTTCAGAGTGCGAATGATGCCCAAATCCAATAGCTGAAGCACTGCAATGCAACTGGGTGGGAGGAATTCAACACGAACATTATCTAAATGTGGAAGCATGTTGTGGTCAGCACAGTTATCAATCAGACGCCAAATCATTCTTTTCTTTTTTAATATTGTTAGGTTTCTGAACTCTTTTTGAACCCACCCCCCACCCAACGGGACGACATGCCAAAGTGCATCCCGAAACGCAATTGCTGAGATTGCTTGTCTGTTGACGGGACAGGGCAACAGCTGGCTCACAGCGCTGCAGCAAAACGCCACTGAAGCAAATCCTAAAAGATCATGGTCACACTATAAGTCCCTGTCTTGCACCCCAAAACACGAGGCGGAGTCTCAGTACTTTAGCAAAACCAGCTTTATTCAGCTTGAAACAGGAACAGCAGGGTTATTTATTGTAGCATGATCAACCACTCGCCTATACACAGACACAGCAGTCAGGCAGGATTGTGACTAGGTTAGTGGCCAAGTAATATTGTTCCCTGCATTTACAATGTTCCTTGCATCACCCATCGAGATCTTTTCTGTTTGCTTTGGCGGAGAGACACAGCAGAGCTTTGAGCCTGCTGTTGCCCTGGCAACGGATAAACAGTCTTCCATAGATGCGGTGATCGCACTTTGGGTCGCTCTTCAGCGTGAAGTCCAGTTGGTGGAGGTCCTAAGAGAGTTTAGAAACCTCACATTTTCTTGAATGAGTGGTGCATTAATTGGAATGTTTCTTGAATGAGCATCACTGAATCACATAAAAACTGCTTTTTCGATGTCTTCAAATGCAGCAGTTCGCATACATTTGCAACCCAAGATTTTTCTTCTTTTTTTGATCGGTCTTTCAAGAAAGTTGACAGTGTCGATGGTGAAATTCCGAATTCACTGACAACGTCTATTTTCTTTTTGCCGGAATCGAAAGCCACAAAAATGTAAAGGTTTTTTTTTTCTAATATGAACTGTTGTTGTTTTTTCGTGTCTGTTATTTCTGTAGGAGGGTGACATCGAGTTAAATTCCAATGGATGTTTTTCAAATGTTGACAAGCAATAAGCAAAAGGTATCACTGAAAACCACAGAAAACAAAGACAGCAAAAAAACAGTATGAGGAAAGTTCAAAGAAAGAAAAAAAATTCACAATATTTCTGTTTGGAGATCATTGTTCACAACTGAGAACTAATTGCTCTGTGAAAGATTCATTCAGGCATTTCAAGGTCTTTTGGGCACTTTCTTGTAATGAAAGCATCTGCTGAATGTATTTCATACTAACGAGACTCGTGTCATATGGGGAAACTGTAAGAACCATAAAAATACTTTGCTGTAATGAAAATTGTGTTGTAAAGATATTCATTGTAACAGAATTTTACCTGTATCAGGATCATACATCAGCACTGGTGCAGTTAAGTTAAAATGTATTAATTTTCATGTTTTAGTAGCCTTGTTAACTACATGCAGTGGTTTTGCCCCCTATCAAACTACTTTAAGCTCAAAATTCTACCTTACTTCCTGTACTGAAAGAGAAGATGTTGCTGTTCATTCAATGTATAACACTTACTATACATAACAGCCAGAGAACTGTATTTATGTGTACAAGATATCATTATTCACATTTATGTGCTTCTGTAATATTTTAATATTTTGGTATCTTAACCTGGTAAGTTATTTTGAAGTCTGACATGAACTGTTGTTGCCTATTCCCAAAGTATAATTTGCATATTTTATAATATTTATAGGTAACCACAATAAAGCCAAAATGAATAATTAAAAAATAGATGATGACACAGCTGCCCAATAAAATATTTAGATGAACTAAAAAATAATTTTACAATATGTTAATTTATATGGTCTCATTAGTGATTTGTGAATCAAGAAGCTGAAACAAATATCAATTCATAAAGATTTCAATAAGAAAGGATGACTCAAAGAAGACAGCCCAAGCACATCTCCAGAGGACAAACTGCTGTATAAAAATGAGTCCTCACAGCACACTGATATATCACAGGTTTGGACAAAATCTACATAAACTGCATTTGGGAAGAATTTGCTCCTTTATTAGATCTAACAGTTGGGATGAGTCACCTACTCATCTAAACTTAATAAAGTTCTAAATAATTACAACATTCATAAAAAATCAAATCATGGCATTTTTCTTCTTATTTTTTAATAAATCACAGCAAGAGATATTGTGGGATTTGCCTGATTCTGACAAAGAGACGCATTATGCAACCATCAAACTCCATTTTATAGTAAGCTTGGAAAAAGATTCATATCCTCAGATGTTGTTTCCAATGTGTTACAGAAAATGTTTGATGGCTAACAATGGAGCTAAAGCCAACTTGGCTGTGTTTATTGTATATCATAGTATATTGGTTTAATTCAGGGGTCCTCAATCACAGACCTGGAGGGCCACATTGGCTACAGGTTTTTGTTCTAACCCGGTTACTAAATTAGAAAGCAATTCTTGCCAATAAATTAATTTCATGGCTTGTTAGTGCTTTAACTCTGCTGTGTCAGGTAATTGTCATATCCTAGATTTTCTTCCCCTTTCTAAGGATATCATCCAAATGATTTGAATGCTAAACTGGATGAGTAATTCTCAGTCCTTCATTTTGTTCTCTTCAATTCCCTTCCATGTATTTAATTAAACCCAATAATGTATGATAAACACAGGTGTAAATGGTAACAAGCTAAATGGAGAAATGCTGGGGGGTATTTTCCGTATGTTGCTTAAATCATCCGAGATCAGATGCCTGATCTTGGATGAGTTAATGCCGGTGAAACTCATCCGGGATAAGTCAGTTTTTCAAATGCAGCCATGTAGTAGATTAGTCTAGCTGGATCTAATCATCCGAGATGAATGTGCGCGCCCGCGCTGAGTGAAAAGCCCATATATATTGAGTCTACAAAACATGATCAGCAAGTCTTTGATAGGCTGCAACAAAATGACGAAAGAACGGGCACATTTATTTTCACACAAACTGTGTGTGTGTGTGTGCGTGTGTGTGGGTGGGTGTTAGTTAGTTAGTTAATTAGTTAGTTAGTTACTCAAATTATTTCAAGATTTAATATGCACAAGGGGTAACACTGCAAAAGCAGCCCAAACCAGAAAAGACGGCTGGCAAAAAGTGGCCGACAAATTAAATGTCATAATTCCAGATCAAACGTGAGCACAAGAAGAACAGGGGAACAGGTTAAAGTGAAGTACAAGAATATACTTCAAACTGGTAAATATTGGTATATAACTATTTAAAAAATTGATGACATAAAGAATCATATATAATGTAAAGAACATTAATTTTAAAGCTAATAAGAAGGCAGACAAGCAAAAAACAGGCAGAGGTCCATGCGGTCCAGACCTAATCCCTGCAGAAGAGTTGGCTGTCCAGCAAAATGCCCATCGCCCTGTTTCTGAGGGCATTCAAGGGGGAAGCTCCTCCTCAGAACCAGTGGCAGGATGCAGTGGTCACTTCATTTCAGGTAAAGGATGGCCGATTGTGAGATTTTTTATGGAACTGTGGGTGTTTTTACCTGTGTATTACCTACCTGCAATGGCATGAAACACCTCTTTTGTCTGCACACGCAGGTGTCCAGAAAACACTATGAAAACCCGAAGGCAAACTGCCTGGCAAACTGCATTTTTAGATGGATTTTCCGCATCGCCTACAGTATATAAAAAAAGTGCAGCTTGCAAAACTCAAAGCAATGCATACTGTCTGTGTGGTTGTGAGAGCCCGACTTCGCCGAGTTTGACTTCGAATATAAGGTCCTAATAAATTTTTGAGGTACAATATTCCCCCTCGGCTAAAGCGGTATCTTTCGAAAAGAATTTCCTCCGGGAGCAATAAAGGATCTTGCCGATCACGCAAACCCCTCTCTATATGAAATTCTTTTCTTATAATTTGCGTACCGTTATCAATTGGTCGCTCATTCATGAACGGCGAAGTCATGACTAAATGAATTCCACGCAAAAACACTGATTAAGTGTGTAAGCTAATCCTTGTTTACATTGAACAGACCTGCTCCAAGCAGGTTTGAGGATTAGGATGTGTTGCTATGACAACACTTCCAGCAAGAGTTTCGAAAAACCGACAGATCCAGAACAATACAGCTGTTTAAGACAAAAATAAGCAATAAGGGTTCAAAATCTTAACAAGCAACACAACTAAAGTGAAACAGAAGTGTTACTTGAGCAATAAGTGCTTCTTATTAAGCAATTGGGTTGGAGCAAAAACCTACAGCCACTGCGGCCCTCCAGGACCGTGATTGATGACCCCTGGTTTAATTGGACAGAGCCTTATTATTAATAAATTTCAGTATACATTTGAACAACTCTTCTTTTACATTTTCCCCCTATTCACTTTAGATGATTTGTTTATTTATATTACATTTTATTTTTAGTGAATATTTACTATTTTTCCTTTCCCATCAAATGATATTAGGAAGCAGACACACGTTAAGTTTCTCATCATGATCTAAGATTAGTTTAACAACATTATAAACCACCAGTCATTAAAAGGTATACAGAATAATCTTTGCACACCACCTACTCAAATAAAGGACAGGTTATCCCGTTGACATCCACTTTTCCTCCAGATTCACCAATGTCAGAGGAGGTGCATGCTTTTTTCTGGCACTGCCCCCAAATCTACATTGTACAATATAATCTCACCTTTAAAAAGTCATGTCCTTCTAATCCTAATTAATTAAAAAATGATATAAAATAAGTGAATTACAAGAAATTCAATAAAACAATACTTCTGAGATACAGATCATAAGTCATTATTCCATCATCCATACCTCAGTACAGCAAAGCATCTTCAAATCACAGCCATCATTTGCATGAGGTTTTTACTATGCAATGCTTTTATTGATTTTCTCCTGAAATACTGTAGCAGGGCTCATATGCATCAGAAAGTTTTGACTAATCTAGTTTAAGCATCATGACCTGTAGGGGAGAATTGCAGCACCCCAAACCTCAGACACAACACAGAGTACCTTAAAAAATAGGCTTCTTTAAATTAGTGGCACAAGCACAGTACATTTCTTTCTCCCTATCTCTCTCTGTCTTTCTTTCTTCTCCTCCACTCCTCTCATGGAAGCTTTGTCTATCCTCCACACCTGACTCCAATTCACCTGGATGAGGTCAAGCAGCTTCTTTTTTCTATGACCTAGGAGCACTTCCAGCACTAGAGCAGAGCCCGCGGGAACACTTCCAAGTTACATGGAAGTCCCTGAAAGTAGGGATTGAGAATCCGAGCAGCTTCCCCTGGTGGCCCCCATGCAACCCAACAGTGCTGCCCCACAGGACTGCAGATCTCAGCATGCCCTGCTGGAGTCCATATGGGAATCCTAATTCAGGGTTACTGCCATCTAGCAGTCTGAGCAGGTTAACTCCCCCAATTCTACCATTAAATTGACCCCCCAGCCTAGTAAGGAACCTGAGCCTGTCCCAGGAAGAACTCCGGCATAAGTAGATGTCTGGCAGGGAACATCCTTCCTTTCTTCCTGCTTTTTCCTTCCCTTGGCCTCCCAGCCAGGCAATGGACTGGAACCTATCCCGGTTGAGACACCAGGCTATGCCTGCCTTCAAGTATAACATAATCTTTCTGAGAATCATTATACATTTGAATTAATTTGAGGCATCCTTATTACAATATAGCAGTGGTTTTCCACTTTCTTATTCCAACATAGATCACATTTTTGCCACTTGTCTTTGTAACGGTGGGATCATGAAAACTGATGTTACACAAGGTAGGAGACATTTCCGGTTCCTTAGATGTTGTTCTGGGTTTCTTTGTGATTTCTTGTAAAATTGTATTTCTTATTCATGAAAAGACCCATTTCCAACCATTGTACTCCCAATTACAAATCCAATGTAGCATTGACTGTGGGAAAGCTTTAAGTTTTGTCTTTCTGGTGAGCCTTGCATTTACCTTTGAGGCCAGGAACAGTAAACCACACTGCTCTCAGGTGGACCCAGATAACAGTACATCTCTAACCTTCCACTGCATTCCAGGCCTCTCTACTATCCTTTCTGCTCTTTGAGAATTATTCCTGGGTTTTGTTCTTTCTTATGGGGTTTTTGAGTGTAGCCTCCTTAGCGTTAGACCCAAGCGTTACTTAGGTTTTGAAAGCAATGCTAAAAGTGTTAGTCCCGAGAATCACTCAAGCTATAATAGTGCTGTCAGTGCTGCTGTTTTTTGGATAAATTATGTCTAAGTGCAGGTTTTCACTAATTATGAAATATCTGCACTTTACCAACAATGAAAACTTTGATGAGAACACCCATCCAGCATCCAAACTGAAGGAAATTTGGGAACTATACTAGGCCATTGTAGCAAAATTATGGAGAGTTTACATTCCGAACCATGATGTCAGCATCAATGAAAGAACTTTGTGTCAAAAAGAGCAAGATTTGGCATAAAGTTTTACAAGCTTTGTGAATCTAAAACAGCATACATTTGGAATTTGGGTCTGTACACAGGGAAAGGGACAATTTTAGATCCAAAATACAATCAGTATAGTATTGCTATGCCATCGGTGCTGACTGTACCTCTATTTAAAATTGTAGAGGACACCCAACCTCTTTGAAGTTTAAAGATTTACTTTTGTTTTGTGCTTTGTTAGTGACATTTTTGGTCTTCCTTGGACTTTAATTCTTTGATGCTTATCTTAATAGTTTTGGAGCTCATTCTGTTGAATTCACAATTATGTTTCTTCTTCTGATTTATTCTGTTCTCCTGCTATTTTTGTCACCTTAGCACTTGTTCTACCAAGAATGGGAGACAGAAACAAAATTAAAATAGTGATCTACAGAATATTTTAGAAATCAAATTAAAAAAACCATAAGCAGTTTTTATTTTTTTAACAAAGTGAAATAATCTATTTTTTGGCATTGTGTATATTCGAATTAACAGTCCATACAATAAAGACTTACTTTAACAACAAAGAGAGTAATATTTCATACAATCTTAACTTAACAAACCTGAAATCAACCCCCGCCCCAGTGAAAGAGAGGAGAGCCAACAACAAGAGAAATTCTGTAAAAAAAACAAAAAAAAACAAAGGAAGAATATCGTTTCCTTCAGTATACGAGGAGGTTAACATAACATTTTATTAATCAGGTCTTGCCATATTTTAAAAAAGATCTGAACAAATACTCTAAGTGAGAATTTAATTTTTTTCCAGTTTCAAACAGTATTGAATATCAGTTACCCACTGACTTATAAAATGTGAACTGGGAATCTTCAAGTTGAGAAAGATAAGTCTGCATGCTAATAATGTGGTGTACATGATTTCAATCCATTTGTCCTTCTCCACTTTAAGCCCATCCAGAAGTACACCAAACACAGTTGTTAATGGGTTAGGAGTGATTGTGACACCAAGGCTGCCTGATAGGAATTCAAAGATTTTTGTTCAGAATAATGTTAATTTAGTGCATGCCCAAAGGATGTGGCCCAGTGAGCCTGGAGCTCGATTGCAACATTCACTGGTTAGATCTTGCCATGAAAACAGTTTGGACAATTTTAACCGAGATAAATGTGCTCAATAAAAGATTTTACATTGAATGATTGAATGCTTTGTGCATATGGACCTAGAGTGTATTCTAGGCAGGCTGCCTTCCACTCCTCTAAGATAATAAGTGAGAGATCCTTCCCCACCATACCCTGAGATCTTTGAAAGGAAGGGACTTTAAAATATTTTTATATATTATTGTGATGCTGTTTGAGTCTCCAAGACTAATCAATATTTCTTTTGGAATAGAAATGGATGGTAGGTATGGAAAGTTAGGCAGGTTCCTTTTATCAAACTTTCTGATTAGAAAGTAGTGGAAAATGTGTGGGAAGTTAAATTTTAAGAGTAATTGATCATAAGATGCACCGACATTATCTATATGCAAGTCTCTAACTTTTTTAATCCTGAACTGTATCCAAAGGTTAATTACTGTGCAGGTTTGAGACGGTAGACAAAGGTAATTTTCATGTACTTCCTGCATTGATTCCATATTCTGAGTGATTGATGGACAATTAGATTCTTAGTATGATGATGATAATTTGTATTTACAGGTGCACAGAGCAGGACATTTAAAGAAGTACAGCAAAATTTTATTTCTATTGCAGACCAAGCTTGTGTATGTTCATCAATTGGTGTCGATTTGCAGATCCTTATAGCTTGTATATTTGCCACCCAATAATAAAATTCATAATTAGGTAGTGCCATGCCCCCTTCTGCTTTAGGTCATTGTAGAGTCGCCCTGTGGATGAGTGGATGTTTTGAATTCCAAATAAATGAGGTTATAATTGAGTTTAACTTCTTAAAGAATGTATATGGGTTTGCACTGATATAGGAAAAAGAAGCTTAGGAAGGATGTTCATCTTGACAGTGCTGATTCGTCCTGCTAGTGTAAGATCTGTTCACATCTTGTTTACACCTAGATATTAAATTGATCTGCTAAAATAAATGGAAAGGTGTCCAGTCTAATATTGTGTGCAAGAGAGTTCACTGGAAAAAGCACACTTTTGTTTAAGTTCATTTTAAGTACCAATATCTTTTGAAATTCTGCTAGTGACATCACACATTGTGATTACTGGTTCACACAAACAAGAAATACAATGCAGTTAACAACAGTACACTAAAGACAGCCCAAAATGGAAACACCAAGATGGCAGTTTGCCAACACGTAAATAACATATATGCATCCTAAAACAATTGTGAATCAGGACAACAATACAAAAAAAATCTGAATTCTTTGTCATAAAAGACCCTCAATTACAGAAAAAATGAAGAAAATTTCTAAAACAAAATCAGAGAAAAATGAAAAATCATCCCATCTAACAGCACCTCTGCTTGCTCTCATTATTCCAGTTTACTTTAGTACCCACTTATTATGTTGTTTGTGCTTGCTGCATTATTTTATTGTCTGTGAATTCCATCTTTTGCAGTGATATTAGAGTGAATGCACAACACCATGCCACTATTTCAGAAGGAGCCTTACTGAGTGGCTAAATACCCACTAGTCATCACCCTCATATTTCTGTGTATTTGATCAAAAACGATTTTCTTTAATACAGTAATTTTTGGAATCTATTAAATGAATAGGTTGAAGGAAAAAAAAAATAATAACCTCCTGTTAACACTCATTTGTACTTTTTTAACAAAATGCGTCCGCCTAATGTCCTCTGAGTGCTCTAGGTGGTAGTGACTTCAAACAAGATATTATACCAATTGTACAAAGTATACCTTGATGCTTTGCTTTATAAGAGGTAAATTTTATTTCCAGCATGCAGGAGTTTAAACATTACATTATCTCCACACTGCTGGAACCATGCTGTTGCAGAAGATATACAACTTCCCCATAAAATGAAAGTGACACTGACAACATGGAGCTTGTTATCACAGTACGTGACCCTGCCAAAAGTCAAGCGTCTGGAAATTTATCAAATGCATTCACACCTCTTTCCCTTCAATTAAAATCAGCAGTACTGCTGTGAACCAACTGAGCCTAGAATCTTGTCTCATTTCTGTATAAGCTGGCAGAGCTTAGTGTAACTATTGTTCTTTGCAAAAACTGGAAAATTGGAAACATCATATTTTCACAACAATCACTTTTGAAAAAAAAGGATTTTTCTAATTTCTGACTAGCCAGTTTCACTTTATGGATTAAGTGAAAAGAGATACTAAACTCACATAAATATGGGCATCTATATACATATGATACAAAAAAATATTTTCTTTCTTCCAAGGCTCCCCTCAGGTCTTGTCACTCAGCGGTATTTTCTGTGTATAATACGATGGTGCCTCAAAGCTCAGGGGACCCGTGTTGGATTCAGGATCTGATCGCAGTTATTGCAGGGTTAGCACACTATGTGTCTGTGTGAGTAGCCACTGGGATTCCAGTTTCTTGCCATTTTCCAAAAATGTACATGTAATGTGAACTAGGCAAAGTTCAAAACATGTTATGTGATCTGGGAAAAATTTATCTTGCATGTGTGTGTGTGTGTGTGTGTGTGTGTGTGTGTGGTCTGGTTTGTAATGGTCTACCAGCGCATTTAGGTTAAATCTAAATGCTGCTGAAATAGACTTAACCTCACTGTGAACCTGAAAAAGCCAGTTTTATTATATTATATTATATTATATTATATTATATTATATTATATTATATTATATTATATTATATTATATCAAGCCCACAGAATCCAATTCAGAGCTGAGCAAAATTTGATCCCAGGACACTGGGTCTATGAGGTAACAGTGCTCACCAGTGTGCTCTTTGTGCCAACTTATACTATAATATAATATTGTGATGTCTCTTGCCACTGCATGGGCTATAGGGAGTGGAAGCAGTGTTGGGGTGGAGTCTTGGGGGAACAGTTTTTGTAAGGGCTTGGGACACCTCCCTAGACAGAGTTGAGTGACAGGGATCAGGGTTAATTAACAGTGCATGGAGAAAAGGGGAGGGGGTGGTCAGAAGTGGTAGTTGTGGCTGGAGTGAAAGGAAGAGAGCATCAAGTGGAGAAGAGAGCGAACAGTTAATGAGTAGGCAAGAGGTACATTTGACAAAAGTGGGTTATTTTTGTTATTTTGGAGGTAGGGCACCATTTATATCGCGGCATATCCAATAAAAAGCCAGTCGGCATTTTATAAAACTCCTCCGGACAAATGACTCCTGAGTGTGTTTTATTCGATGGGACATCACAATATAATATAATCCATCCATTCATCCACTATCCAACCCGCTATATCCTAACTACAGGGTCATGGGGGTCTACTGGAGCCAATCCCAGCCAATACAGTGCGCAAAGTAGGAAACAAACCCCGGGCAGGGCTCCAGCCCACTGCAGAATATAATATAATATAATATAATATAATATAATATAATATAATATAATATAATATAATATAATATAATATAATATACAGTAATCCCTCCTCCATCATGGGGGTTGCGTTCCAGAGCCACACGCGAAATAAGAAAATCCGCGAAGTAGAAACCATATGTTTATATGGTTATTTTTATATTGTCATGCTTGGGTCACAGATTTGCGCAGAAACACAGGAGGTTGTAGAGAGACAGGAACGTTATTCAAACACTGCAAACAAACATTTGTCTCTTTTTCAAAAGTTTAAACTATGCTCCATGACAAGACAGAGATGACAGTTCTGTCTCACAATTAAAAGAATGCAAACATATCTTCCTCTTCAAAGGAGTGCGCGTCAGGAGCACAGAATGTCAGAGAGAGACAGAGAAAAGCAAACAAATCAATAGGGCTGTTTGGCTTTTAAGTATGCGAAGCACCGCGGCACAAAGCTGTTGAAGGCAGCAGCTCACACCCCCTTCGTCAGGAGCAGACAAAGAGAGTGAGAGACAGATAAAAACAAACAAGCAAAAATCAATACGTGCCCTTCGAGCTTTTAAGTATGCGAAGCACCGTGCAGCATGTCGCTTCAGGAAGCAGCTGCACAGAAGGTAGCATTTTTAGACGAGCGTCCGTATCGTCTAGGTGTGCAAACAGCCCCCCTGCTCAATCCCCCTACATCAGGATCAGAGAAAGTCAGCGCAAGAGAGAGAGAAAAGTAAGTTGGGTAGCTTCTCAGCCATCTGCCAATAGCGTCCCTTGTATGAAATCAACTGGGCAAACCAACTGAGGAAGCATGTACCAGAAATTAAAAGACCCATTGTCCGCAGAAATCCGCGAACCAGCAAAAAATCCGCGATATATATTTAAATATGCTTACATATAAAATCCGCGATAGAGTGAAGCCGCGAAAGGCGAAGCGCGATATAGCGAGGGATCACTGTAATATAATATAATATAATATAATATAATATAATATAATATAATATAATATAATATAATATAATATAATATAATATAATATAATATAATATAATACAACCATCCATTATCCAACCCACTATATCCTAACTACAGGGTCACGGGGGACTGCTGGAGCCAATCTCAGCCAACACAGGGTACCAGCCCACTGCAGGGCGCACACACACACACACCCACACACCAAGCACACACTAGGGCCAAATTTAGAATCGCCAATGCACCGAACCTGCATGTATTTGGACTGTGGGAGGAAACCAGAGTACCCAGAGGAAACCCATGCTGACACAGGGAGAACATGCAAACTCCACGCAGGGAGGACCCGGGAAGTGAACCCAGGTCTCCTAACTGCGAGGCAGCAGTGCTACTCACTGCGCCACTTTTTAAAAGTCATTTATTTTTATTTTTCTGCTGCTTCTCAGTGTGCCTTGGTTTGAACATCTACAGTCACAACGTCCCTAAGGGGGTTTAAAAACAAGCATTTCACTGGAGAGTGAAACACATTAATTTTCATTCTCTTGTCTTGAGCATCATCACTGAATAAAATTAAAATGTTTAACAAAGGGTGCTGTTTAACTAGTGCTATGACTTGGCAAAACATGCCAAGATGTGCACAGATACAAGTGCAGTATTCTGAATTTGAGACAGAACAGTCTTGTTTAAAGCTTTTAGTTTAGTGTTTTAAAATCATTACTTTGCAGACTGAATTCCATACATAAGCAGGGGGCAAACATGTTTGTGTCACAGTCTGCAAAGACAGAGAATCTAATGTATTGAATCAATTTGCCTGTAGGCACAGTTGGGCTGGAAGCACCCTTTAAATTAACCTTTCCTTTTTATTAATAAAGCAGATAAACAAAAGCAAACCTACTGTGTTGTCCCAAAGGGAAAAATAATATACAAGTCTGCAGGGTAATTGCCCATATCTCATTAGTATAATATGTATTTAATTTCTATTGCATTTCAAAATATATTCTTTAGTTTTAGAAGTAAAAAATAAAATGAAAATTATGACAAAATAACAGCACTTTTTCTAAAGAAAAATGACCATGAACCTTCTGTAAACAATAAATCTGATGAGCAAAAGAAGCTTGTGTTTCTGATTAGGGACAAAATGTGTGCAAGTTCAGTATACCATTCAACAATCTAACACCCAGTGGTGTTTATCATTCCATCCATCCATGCATCTGTTTATTATGTGAACCTATTTATTTCAATTGCGACTCATTTACACTCTTAAAAATTAAGGTGCGAGGGTGGTTCTTCATGGGAATGCCATAGGGGATCCATTCTTGATTCCTAAAAACCAAATTCACATGAAGAATCCAGAAAGAAATTTTATTTACAGTAAATAAAACTGAATAGATGGTAACAGATTTCTGAAGTAACAATGACTCCTGATTTTAAAAGGACTCTTGCTGCATACAATCACACAAGCTAAGTCCAGGTTTTCTTACTCTGTTTGTGTCCTGATTGGTAACCTACCATACATTAAACAACAACAACAACTACAACATTTATTTATATAGCACATTTTCATACAAAAAGTAGCTCAAAGTGCTTTACATAATGAAGAAAAGAAAAATAAAAGACAAAATAAGAAATTAAAATAAGGCAACATTAGTTAACATAGAAAAGGAGTAATGTCAGATGGCCAGGGTGGACAGAAAAAACAAAAAAAAACTCCAGGAAGCTGGAGAAAAAAATAAAATCTGTAGGGGTCTCTGGCCATGAGACCGCCCAGTCCCCTCTGGGCATTCTACCTAACATAAATGAAATAGTCCTCTTTGTAGTTAGGGTTCTCACGGAGTCACTTGATGCTGATGGTCATACAGACTTCTGGCTTTTAATCCATCCATCATTTTTGGAACATCATGGTACTTCGAGTAGATGGTGGTGGATAATTACACTGAAGTTATTTAATCCTGATACTTTGTATATCCAATTCATTATAATAACCATTCATGGTGGCTCTAAAATCTGTACTAACCCCTATTCTCTCTTCTGTTTCCTTTTCCGGTGTCCTTTTGGTGGTGGCTTGCGCCACCACCATCTACTCTAAGTACCATGATGTTCCAAAAATGATGGATGGATTAAAACCCAGAAATCTTAAAGATTTCTTTTTTTCAACATATTAGGTTTTTCAAAGAACAAAGATCCAACATCCCAGGAAAAGAACCCTTCATAGAATGAAATGGTACTTTGTCAAGCAATAGTTCTATGAGGAACCATACAACCCTGTAAAAAACCATAAAGTACTATTAAAAACCATTTTTATGAGTGTGTAAGAGGTGTATATGCCAGTAACATCAAATGCAAGCTAAGAATCAGCCATGGGTGTTGTACCAGTCCATCATTGGTCACACTCATACACATATCCTTGCATTCAGTTAACTCTTACCAGTTTTTGCTCATCATCTAACTTAACATGGACATCTTTGGAAAAGAGTGACAAAACAGGCAAATGCAAGGGCAAACATGGAGATCTCAAACAGTCATTGTGACCTGCCCCGCTCCATGTACTGTTATTTAAACTGTTATTTCTGATGTGTAAAAGATACAGCCATTACTGTTTTTCACTGAATTGTTCAGTCAAGTTGGGCAGGCAACTGTCCTTCATTTGTTTCTTCCAAAATAGGCTCTGTGCCTCTGACCTAAATGATACAGATGGATACAAGCATGTCAACACCTGGTTTGTGAATAGTGTTGTTTGGCAAAATTCACCATTGTATTTTTTGCTGTGAATTTACTGTGTTTGCTGGTGACTTTGCTGAATTTTTCACCATTCTGCTGGCTTAGGCAAACTTTTATTTCCCCAGTGCTCCACGATGCTTTGTGAGGCCAGTGTAACATTACAGAGTTGTAGCAGGCAATATTGAATAAGATAGCCTTCCCCAAGTATATAACAGTGATGCCTTGCTGATCAACAGGTGCATCTATCCTTATTTATAAACTATTAATACAATTCTGCACAACGTGTGCCAAGGGTCTGATAGAGCAGCAGAGCTCTCAGTATATGAAGTGCAAAGCTAGAATCAGTTTTATGTGAAGAAAGGGGAACACACAAGATGGTACTGTACATGGTGAGTGAAGCAATCCATGATTGAATGCTGGTTACTTACGTTCAATGGCATTGCTTGTGGTGGTAATAGGGGGTCTTTCATGTAAAAAAAAGAATTTCATAGTTGCAACAACATGGGCATTTGAAGTGCATCAATTTAGGGAAAGTCAGGGAAGGACAGGAGCATGACACACACACTGATGAAATAAATAAAGATTTTAAAATGCAATGTTAATTAGAATCAGCCATGATGCTTCCAGTGTTATCTATAGTCTACTATTCTTCTCTGTGCACTGTTTGAGAACTGCTACTGTAGAGTCTTGTCCCTCAGTAGAGGGGTGGGGCTACATGATGTAGACCATAAGCAAGCATCTCAGACAGGTTAGGCTGATTTCATCAAGCAACTAATCACTAAGAAAGGTTTTCATTACTGTGAGATATGAGACTAATGCATGACTTCAGTTAATCCTCTGGAAGCTTTTTTTGTGGCATGCTTTCCAAATAATGTTTTAGTATGGAGGTGGCATGTGAAGGTAGTTTTGGAGACTTAATGACCCCAAGATGCTACTTTTTTCTGTATTTCTCCAACTGTCGACCTTGTAGATTGTTTTTTTATCTCTCTTACCATCCTACTCACTGTGAGGGGGTAAAACAAACCCTGCCATTGTACTTGTTCGTGATGACCCTAGAAGGGGACATCCTACCCGAGTTGTTGTCCATGATGAACTCAGGAGGGGGCACCCTGCCCAAAATGACCCCAGGAGAGGGCACTATGCCCAGGTTATGGTCAAGAACTTTAGAGACACTACAGGTGGATGTACACCTTAAACACTCACCTTCCAGTTTGCTTTCCTAGTCAAGAGATGCCCCACTGCCATTGCTGACACCATCTGGAGATGTTGTCCAGCCAACTCTCCCATCTACACCTGCCAATCACGACCAGGAATGTCATTACGAATGCATCATTCAGGGCAGTGTTTCTTGTGTATTCTGTGCTTTACTATTGCTTTTTGTGTTTCATGGGTTTTTTGAGCCTGTGCTCTGTTTTTGACTACAATTTCAGATTCTTTATTGGCACTTTGTTTACTGTGAATTACTTTGCCTTTCAGGCAATTCCTTTGTATTCGTTGGAGCTTTGTGGTTGTATAGTTTGTTAAAATAAACCTTTATTTTATAAAGATCTTTCATGGCCCTTTTGGTTTCTAGTCTGAGTTTTTGACGGTGTTTTCCCACCTCTAGTGGGCAATTTTTGAAAGGGTATTGGGACTTGTGCTTTTGCAACTCCTGCAGTAGTGACAAAGTCATGCTTGAACTTCCTACACACTCTAATCAACTTAAAAAAGGCAGATATAAAAAATAAAAAAATATTTCAGTCTCACTTTGATCATAAGGAATGCTAGGGGCACCAAAAATTGTGGTACACATGGATTTGTTAAAAATAACCATTTCTTGATGAGGCATAAAAGTAATTATTTCTTGATGAGGGATTATTTTTTTCTCAGGAAAAAATTACTTCAATTAAATGTTGGATTTCTCTAATCTTGTTCAGTGCGAGGTAAAGGTAATTCACCAAAAGGTGAATTTTGCATACACTCTTTTACTCATTTTTCCCTGGGGTGCCAATAATTGTTGTTAAGGGGAATCAATTTCAGGGTTGGTATCTAATGGTAAATCCACCCTAAGCCAGAGTTTGATACTGTTGTCTAAAGCTCTTCTCTCCTTTCTTCTGCAGACCTGATGACCAGCAATGGGAAGACGAGTGACATCATTTCCAGATTCCAGTCTCCTGAGCCTGCCTCTTCAGCCCTGCCTGCCTTATACCATGATGGAGTCAGTTTAGTCATAGACTTGCATTGGTGAAGATATTATTTGAACCATGTGCTAATTTTGTGTGTGTTTTTTGATCTGCAGTTTTAAGGGGTTGCCTCAAACCTTTACGGCAGAAGTTGTACCAGAGAATGTTGGTACCAGTCTACCCTACTTACTCTTTTGGTGGAAGCCTTAACAGAGGAGTTGTGCAGGCATCACAGGTTCAGGTGGACAACAACTGACCAGCCTCGCTGAGTTGGAGGCTCAACTCAAGTCACAAATGGCTCTCCATGAAGAAAAATCATTCAGACCCTTCCAGGTACTGCTACTAGTCTGTCCAAAAGAAGATTTGGACTTTATCTCCTGTAAACCCAAAAAAATGGTACTTCGGGCTAACGGAGGCCAAATATTTGGGCTACATGGTGGGAGAGGGACAGTTCAATCACCGAGCTCCAAACATACTATCATTTTACACTGGCCCCATCCATGAACCAAGTGGCAAGTACATGCTTTTTTTAGGAGTGGCAGGGTACTATTGCTGGTTTGTCCCTTGCTTATCTGAAAGGGCAACATCCTACATTAACCTAACAAAAATGTGTGCCCCTAATACTGTGGCGAGGTTATGATGAGACAGAAGCTGCATTCAGTGACCTTAAATAGGTCCTCGTGTCTGCACCTGTTTTGATGACTCCTGACTTTTTTCCCCCTTTCAGCTTACAGACTGATACTTTGGACACAGGTCTAGGTGCGGAGATGAGTCAGTGTCAGTGGTGCAGAACACCAGGTAGTGTACTTGAGCTGGAAGCTCTGGCGATTAAATGGGCTGTTCAGCAGCAAAGGTGCTACCTCTTCACCAAGAGCTCTCTCTTGTCACTGACCATGCACCCTTGCAGTGGATGCCTTTGCATAAGTAGCCGAATCCTCATGTCATGAGGTAATTTTTCGACATCCAGTTGTTCAGATTCAAGGGTCAACATCATGTGGCTCCCTCCACACCAATGCCAATGTTCTCTCTTGGGTATATGACCTCTCAGTTCATGCCGCCTGACCCGATGGGTCTGGAACAGATAAAGATCTATCTATCTATCTAAAACCATCAATGACTGTTTGTTTCTGTGCAGTCAGTACACGTTCAGAGGAGGTAGGGTAGTGGCTGGAGGCCTAGACTTGGGTCTTTTTTATTATTCTTTCAAAATAACTATACTGTGGTGGACTGGCACCCTGCCTGGGGTTTGTTTCCTGCCTTGCGCCCTGTGTTGGCTGGGATTGGCTCCAGCAGACCCCCGTGACCCTGTAGTTAGGATATAGCGGGTTGGATAATGGATGGATGGAAAATAACTATAAATGATCATTTTTCACTTCATACTTAGTTCCTAATAAAGATTTGATCAGACAAAAAAAGAAAGAAAAAAAAGCAAGCTGACCCTGATACCAGGAATAAACAGCCATGAACCTTCTTCACATCTAAAGTACCACATACTCTGCATTGGTAGTTACCTCAATGCCTGAAATAGCTGTTCAAGCACAAACAGTTGGCCCACTTTTCCACAGGAAGGGCAAGATCTTCATTGTGCCACATGTATCTGAGGTTCAGCTATCATTGAAGGTCTCCATGTCAGTACAACAACACATGTTTTTCAGGAAAGCCACAGGAGTATTATGTCAGTAACTGGAACACACTCTGCCCTGCCAATATCAAGGTACAGTACAAACCTTCCATGCAACAAGAGTATGTTAAAAAAGACACTCCAATAATACACATCTTTCAGCCGGATCTAATCTACAACTGTGGCCATGTATGTCTTATGTATATTTTATAGCTTCTTAAACATGTACAAAGAAATCCGTCTTAACACTGGCTCTGTCTCCTCCTCGTGTTATGTTTTAGCCAGGGTTCTTCTCAGGCTTATGTGTATATTCCTTTTCTTTGTCTTTTGTTTATTTTTCAGTTTGGAATGTTTATTATGATTATTTCTTTTAATACTATTCATTTGTTATGTTTTGAATTATTTGTGTACTATTTCTTTAAACACTTTTATGTTTCTTGTGTCTTGTGGGTGGAACCCCAAGAGGTGGGACCATACCTTGCATCACTTCTAGGGACCACCCACAGCCAGATAAAGGCAAGCTTGGAAAGTGAGCTCCTCTGCGGTTCATTTAAATTTACTTCAGAATCTATTTGTAAGTATTGGTATTTTGTGTTGAATTCTCTGGATTTCGATTACTTTCTGGTCTTGTTGTTGGATTTTGTTTTCGGTTTGCATTTTTGGAATTTGTGAAGCACTGAACCATTCTGGCAAGGTAGTTCAAGAAAAGATTAATTTCTTGACATTTAATATGAACACCATGCCATCTGTTGGCAGCATATGGAACAGACAAAAATACTATAAACCCACTCAGTGATTTGCCGTCTCTCACTATATCTTTGAATTAAACATTGTTGAAATTATAAATAAATAAGAAATCTTTGCAGTTATGGACTTTATTGAACAACATACCATAACCAAGCCTACTTCATGTTTCACAGTAGATATGGTGTTCTTTTCTTTGAAAGCTTAATTTTTTCATCTGTGGACATAAATCGGATGTGACTTGCCAAAATGTGCCAGTTTTGTCTCACCTGTCCAAAAGACATTCTCACAGAAGCATTGTGGCTTGTCAATACACATTTTAGCAAATTCCAGTCTGGCTTGTTTATGTTTTTCTTTCAACAGTGGAGTCCTCCTGAGTCTTCTTCCATCAAGCCCACTGTCACTCAAAAAGCAACAAATGGACTTTGACCATGGAGTTCAGCTTGTATCTTTTTAGAAATTGTCCTTCCCCTGTCCTTCCATTATACTATAGTGTATAAGAATCCTGGCACAACTCCGGCTGGAGTGCCAGTCCCAAGTATGATGCCTTTCACAGTTGGAACATTTCTTATGATTTTTTTTTCAACTTTAAAAGTTTGTTCTTTGTTTTGAAACCTCCCAGATTCCTAGGGTCAGACTTCCTTTGGGTGGGATCTGTTTTTGGGCACTATAGTTATGATTCTGACATGTTCTTTGTCGGTATTTTTGAAGGCTTCATCCATTTTGCTGTCATGTGCTCATGCTAGAATCACAACACCTTGAAGGGTATATCCATCATGTATAGGAGTTGCACAAAGTGCTTGTTTCATCGTCTGATGATATGCACAGTCAAGATCAGACTACTGATACGTTGTATTCCTTTGCTCCATTGCTTGTTTATTGTAATGTTTGTAATTTGCAAATGAGGACTTCAGGTGTCACTTGTAGAAGCAGTATGTATTGTCATCTTTCGTTGTTTGGCTCCATTTTGAAATTTTAGCTGTTTTTGAAAAGTTTGTCTTTTCATTCTCACCTTTTCTTTATTCTGTATTTTTTTAATGTTAATGTTTTAATGTTTTAATATAGGGCGGTACGGTGGCGCAGTGGGTAGCGCTGCTGCCTCGCAGTTGGGAGACCTGGGGACCTGGGTTCGCTTCCCGGGTCCTCCCTGCGTGGAGTTTGCATGTTCTCCCCGTGTCTGCGTGGGTTTCCTCCGGGTGCTCCGGTTTCCTCCCAAAGTCCAAAGACATGCAGGTTAGGTGGATTGGCGATTCTAAATTGGCCCTAGTGTGTGCTTGGTGTGTGGGTGTGTTTGTGTGTGTCCTGCGGTGGGTTGGCACCCTGCCCTGGATTGGTTCCTGCCTTGTGCCCTGTGTTGGCTGGGATTGGCTCCAGCAGACCCCCGTGACCCTGTGTTCGGATTCAGCGGGTTGGACAATGGATGGATGGATGGATGGATGTTTTAATATAATGTTGTCTATTGGTTTGCACACTTGGTGTATTGATTTTGGAATTTCCTATTGTTTTATTTGTTTAAAAATTTGCTTCTTTGCAGATGTGTTCTTTTGTTTTGTTACTTTTCCTTATTTGTAGTTTTACATTCCTTAAATTATTTTAGAATGTTACTTCTCTTTATATTCTTTAGTTTGTTTTGTTTTTGTTTTTTTTTTACTTTATTTAAAACACAATACCATACTGAATAGTTTTCTTTATTTCGTAGTTTTCTCTTCTCTTTAAAATATTTTGTAGGTCTTAGACCTTTTGAGAGTGTAGGCTCTGGTAACACTTTAGTTTAGGTACTGCAAAAGGCATCTGTTATATATTTACCCCTGTGTATCAGTTAACAAAGGCTTTTTTGGGTCTTCATTAAGCTTATAAAACATCAATAAACAGGTTATTTGTCTCTTTGCATTGTGGCATAATAAAACCCTTTGATATGATGATAAAATTATTTGTTAATATAAAGGATTCACATGTTGTATTATTAAGTATACAATATCAAGAGAACTATCTCACTTGAGGCACCTAAAACCATTCCAAAATGAGGTTGTTTTGGTAGGTCGCATCGTAAAGTGATTAACTGCACTACTGATGCGTTGTTTTATTAACACCAGAAGATGCCTTTGTTAAGGTCTTGTTACATAAGAGTTAATGAGTAATAGGTGTATTTTGCAGTACCTAAACTAAAGTGGTACCTTTGCTTTTGTATTAATTATTTACATTAAAGAGGTATAGTATAACATAACATTCTCCAGCCTGCTTAATCTAATTCATTTTCCTAGGGTTAACAGAGCTCATCATGGCAACATTAAGCCCAAGGCATGACCTAGTGCCAGATGAGGCAAGAAACCAATGTAGGGCCCAATCACACACAATCTCTCATAGGACCAATCATCAACACATCCACACACTTGTGGAGGCAACATATAATTATCATTTATCCTCACAAAAATATCTGCTGGATATCAGAACTTTCATACAGATACAGGATAATATGCACACACCCTACAGGGATGCTTTATCAGTGAGACAACCACTCAACCACAGTGCTGCCCAGCTATTGGCTATATTCTATTGACCACTTTTGCTGCAAAACTTGGTTCAGGTGTTTTTATTATTTTCTGTCTGCATTCCTTCTCCAAACAGTCAGAAGCTAAAGTAAGTGCTGTACTGTTTAGGAATTTTAATGTAATATACCTACTCAAAAGAGCAAGATATGTATGACACAGAATAAGGAGCAGAACAGTTGAGTGGTTAAACTGTTACACTGGAAAACAGAAGATTCCAGCTTCGGATCTCATCACTACTGTACTATGAAGCCTAACAATAAAAGGAGTCATATGAAGTGAATCAGTCAGTCAGTCATTTTCCAACATCCATCCATCCATCCATTTTCCAACCCGCTGAATCCGAACACAGGGTCACGGGGGTCTGCTGGAGCCAATCCCAGCCAACACAGGGCACAACGCAGGAACCAATCCCGGGCAGGGCGCCAACCCACCACAGGATACACACACCAAGCACACACTAGGGACAATTTAGGATCACCAATGCACCTAACCTGCATGTCTTTGGACTGTGGGAGGAAACCTGAACAACCTGAGGAAACCCACGCAGACACGGGGAGAACATGCAAACTCCATGCAGGGAGGAACCGGGAAGCGAACCCGGGTCTCCTTACTGCGATGCAGTAGCACTACCACTCCGTGACCGTGCCGCCTATGAAGTAAATATTACCTTTAATCCAGATGGAGTATATCTTACATTAACAATTGTTCTATATTTACTAAAACATATATATTGCTGAACAATTAATAATAAATTAAATTGCCAGCAAAACATTACAAAATGAGAGAGAAAAAAAGCAATTTTTAGCAGC
Source organism: Erpetoichthys calabaricus (assembly GCF_900747795.2). Lineage (NCBI taxonomy): Eukaryota > Metazoa > Chordata > Cladistia > Polypteriformes > Polypteridae > Erpetoichthys > Erpetoichthys calabaricus. Next base: position 126,944,844 of record NC_041402.2, on the reverse strand, counting down.
AGGTTTGGCTCTTCATTTAATAAAGTCATAATCTTTAGCACATATTAATGAATGTGCACAAATAACCTTCTGCTCAGTATGTGGAGGTAAGAGACATTGAGATGAAGAGAGATAAAGAGCAGTCAGTTTTCTTTACTGACAGACTTAGTAACTCTAAAAAATGCCTACATTAGCCCCAGCAGCAAACTTGTTAAAAACATTTTAAGATTCCAATGTGCCCCAGAAAAATAGAATGAAGAGAAGATACACTGCTAAAGGGAGAAATATTAATGGAGTATGTAGCTGTATTATAAGGATTAGCTACTACTTGTGATTTTAGAAACTCAATGGAAGAGCAGCTAAGGGACCAATTAGTATGCCAGATTAGCAGCAAGGAACTAATGGATAAGCCTGTAAGCATGGAGTATGGATGCTTCTTAACTTAAAGGGGAAGTTCACCCTTTTTAACATTTGGTCTAATTAAAACACTTACCAGAGGCAATGCTGACACCCCAAAACCTTTTAATATTTGATATTTATCCAAATAAAAGTTATAAAATGACTTCAACATCAAAACCCATCTTACAAGCCTTATGAATACAGCCCACATCTTTTTATGGCTGCATTAGTTCAAATAAATTGAGAATTTTCTCTTAGATTATTTTATTAATCCTTACTCATATTTGATTTTCTTTCCTTTTGAAATGTACGGATCAGTGATGTATAGAAAGTATGAATCAAGTAAGGATAAAAATGAAATGTTGTCTGCATTTGACAGCAGCCTGTACTCAAAAAACCCTTCTGTTCATGACTCTACAATGCTCTATGCAGCCTATGGATGGAGCTTAGAACAAACAAAAGAAAACGGAGGAAGTCAAAGGCCTGGGGTGATCTCGATATGTATCAATCTCGTTTAAAAGTGTCAAAGTAAGTTCCTGTCAGAAGAGATTAAAAACACAACTGATGCACGAAACTTGATCAATGCTATCACTTGCCTTCGCAACCCTCCTTCACTTCTACTTCAAACCTCCTTGACTGCTGACAACTTCACTATCTTTTTTCATTAAAAGGTGGCTGCCATCAGTGGCCAGTTCTCATTAATCTTGAACAATAGTCTACACCCTCTTGAGCACAGCACAACATTCTCTACTTTCTAACTGCTCTCCACCACTCATGTTTCCAACCTCCTCTCTAGTCACCCCACTATCAGTCCACCTATACCCATCCTTTCTCTCCAGACTATTTCTCCTTCACTGATTTCTGTACTCACAAACATCATTACCACCTCACTCAACACAGGTACTTCACCTGCTGTGTTCAAAGAGGCCCTAATTACTCCACATTTCAAAAAGTCCATACTCAACTCATCTCAAGTAGGAAATTACACACCATTCTCTCTTTTCTCCTTATCCAAAACTCTCAAGCATGCTGTCTTTAACCAAGTCCATTTTGTCCCATAAAACAGATTGTTCAATCCTAACTAGTTGGCATGTAAGAGGGGTCGTTCTACTGAGACGGCTCTGTTGACTGTTGCAGAAATTCTGTGGCTGGTTGACAAGGGCATCACTGGGACTGTTCATAGATGGTTTTAAGCCTACTTCTAAGGCAGATTCTACCATCTGTCCAAGAAAGGAGAGATTGTTGCATCAGGAAATCACAGGGGTGCATCAAGGGTCAGTGGTGGTTCCCCTCTTTTCCTCCTTTACACCACTTCACTAGACCCACTAGATCCAGTCTAATTCATTCTATCACTGATATGTCAATGATACGCAGCTGTACCTGTTGTTCCATCCAGAGGAAAACATGGTCTTAGCTGGAATTTCAGCGTGTCTCACAGACGTAACAACTTAGAAGTAACATCATCTCCAGCTCAACTTGAAAACGACAGGCCAGTTCCTCTGTTCAACACTCTGTCCCTAAAAAGTTCAGCTCATTATCACTAACACCTTCAAACTAAATATGTAACAATGGGCTGATGATTATCACCAGTTATCCTTCACTGACCACATTGCAAATTTCACTTATTCATGCAGATTTCCTCTGTACAGCATTCACAAGATCAGGCTATATTTAATGAAGTATGCAGTATGACTTCTGGTCCAGGAATTAATCTTGTCACATCTTGACTACCAGGGTATCTGCATATACTGCCAAGCCACTGCAAAATATTTAAAATGCTCTGGCACACCTTGTTTTCAATCAGCAGAGATGGTCACATGTCTCTCTTCTTTCCAGGTTATTCCATTGGCTTCCTATAGCAGCACACATAAAGTTGAAATCTTTGATGCTTGCCCACAGAACAATCATCTAATCAGCATCTATGTATATGGAGGCATTAATGTGGTCCTATGTTCCTTCTCATCCACTCAGGTCTGCTAACAACTAGCATCTGTGAGACCACTTCCGTGTGACATCAAATCTCAGTCCAGACTCTTCTCATGTTTAGTTCCTAGCTGGTGGAACAAGCTGCCCACCTCCAATATGTACATCTAAACCACTGACTCCCTCAGTTAGTTTAAGAAGCGTCTGAAGACTCTATTGTTTTGTGAATATCTTTTTACTTCATAACACTTTTGATGCTGTGTTATTTTCAGCTAAGGAAAGCTTAATTAGTCGTGTGCTGTTCTGTTTGATTTAAAGGTTTAACTCGTAATGGACAATTCTGCAACCTTGTCCAATAACACTTGTCTCAAATCAGTCCCCAGGCTGTCGTTACTCACATTGGATGAAAGAATCTGTTAAATGAGTAAATGTACATGTAAATGTAACTGGTGAGGTGGATGATGATAAATGGTGCAGCTACATCCCACCTGTGGCGAGTATGAAAGAACAATGTCAATCAAGAATACTTAACAGTTGCACTGGCATGATGTAGCTAGTTTTTAAACATTTACATTTAGAAATCTTTTTTGGAAATGTTATTTTATTGCTAAGTGCGCAATCAACCAGTTAAACAACAACATTTTAAGTATAACTTTGAAAGAAAAATTCTAATTATTAAAAAGTCACAGAGTTTGAATATTGATACATAATTTAAATGTTGACAATTCATGTTAACAGTTACACATTCTACACACATTGTGAGTACTTTACTTCAGCACTGAACGTGGAAGGTTCATGGTACATGCTATACTGTACCTGATGGAAAAGATGCTAGAGCTCATGCAGGAGGCTAAAAGTAGTAGCTATATACACTCATCCCCCTGCATAGCATTCTGGTAAAGTGAGGTCCACGAGTGTTTGCTGTTTTTAATAAATAATCGCTGCATTCGTGTCTTGATGTAGTGGGGGGCGTGGTAGTGCGCCGAGTGGTTCCCGGGTGTGATACGGGAGCGGATGGCTCTGCATTTAGTGCACAGGTGTAGGATCGTCCATGACCCTAATTGACTCTGCTGCTGACTGCCTAGCTGTGCCATGTCCCCATTTTAAATGGGAAGCACGAGTGAAAGAAGAAAAGATGGTGGTTGAAGGGAGAAAGAGAGAAGGCCGGAGGCAGAAGGAGCCAGTGCAAGCGAGAAGAAGGGAGCAGGCTCAAAGGAGAGAGCGCAGGCAGCTGAGAAGAGAAAACCCCTTGAACAGCATGAGATGCTGATAGCTAGGAGGGGCTGAAGGAGTGATCACTCTGGCTGAGCAACTCGGTGTGCGATGTGCAAAGACAAGCAACTTGCTGTGGAAGGAAGACTGGGAGGGCAGCAGGGGTCAAGGAGGCTTGGGAGGAGAGCTCCAAAGCGAGCTCTAAGTTCAGAGAGGGAGCCAGGTGGTAGCCATGGGATGGTGGGGACCCAGACCTGGGAAAGGTCAGCTGTGTGTGTCAGTAGGGCAACTCTTCTGCTGCAAGGCCTGTATTTGATAAGCAGAGTAGCCACCAGTGAGAAAGAAGGCACCAGGCTTTTTAGTAAAGATAGTTTCCTGCCAGCTGATTTTAACCTCATTTTAATTTATTTTGATTTTAACCTTTAACCTCACCTCTGTTTTTATTGGATTATTTATTTTTGATGAAGCGCTGCACTTTTTGAACACTTATTTTTTTAAATAAAAGAACTGATCACTTTTACACCATCATCTTGCTTCATGTGTGTTTTGTCCTCATCTGCCATGCTCATCCAGTTACGTTATCGATGGTGTTGGGTTCAAGAGGCTCCCATAATAGAAGAGGGAGCCAAGAGCCTACCTGCACTCTCACAAGCATTTACCCTAGAGCCAGAACTTTGGCTTAACTGTGGTCTTTCTCCTACTCCAGATGTGCCCCATAAGTGATGTCTTATGCAGGTATTTGGATACATTTAGAGATTTGTACTGGTAAAAGAAAGGCAACAACATGTTACAGACAGGACAACATGTTTTGACTTTTTGTTCCATCTGTGCAATTAAAAGCTATGTCTCCTTATTAGAAATGATTCCTGTTATGCTTGAATAAGATTTATTTTATGTGCTCTGTGGTATTTTTGGCAAACAAACTTTATTAGGGCCATATCAGATTTTCTTGTGTCTTCAACATAAGCATTAATTTACCTAACCACTAATATTCCTCTTTTGCTAATGACTAGCAAAACTTCCACGTCAAAGCAAATTAATCAAATAGTGCGATGTTTAAACATCTGGCAAAATATAGCCATATAGATTTAAACACTAAGTAAAGTGAGAACCTCAGAACCACTCATGGTTTAGGAAAATCTATTGGCTATGAACTGCCTAAAGTGAAACAGCAAAACTTCCACTTTATAATCAAACCTCTCTGAGGTGAAAAATACAAGACAGAATAACATTGACAGAACCACAGACATCATAGACTGCAGGACATAAACTGCACATTGCATGTTCAGTGTCATCACTAACAACTGTGGGGCCAGGAATTTGCTGGTTAGTACAAGGCCAACAAATAATCGAAAAAATGATTTTATACACACATAACTGTTCTTTCTATACCAGAGTTCTGCTTCTTTGAAGTAGAAACATCACATTCCTTGTTTCTTTTCCAAAAAGTGAAAATTTACCTCTTTGGTGGCTTTTTCAAATTTAACGTATTCTTCCTCAGCAGTGGGTAAATATCAAGATACAGCGTAATGTCTTGTGAATGACATTTTTTCTGACATTGATCTCCTTGCTTTTTTTTTTTTAAATTACTGTGGCTTTCTTTAAGGGGTAAATGGACTTCTTTGCTGGTGTGCTATATAGTGTCAGCTGGGAAAAGCTCAAAATGAAAGCGTTAACATCACAAAAAAAAAAAAACAAACAGTGACAATAGGTGTTTCTCATTTTAATATGGTCAATGTCCTGTGATGGATCTTGCACAGTCGGGATGCCCTTTTGAGGAGAAGACTGGGGGAGTGGACATATCACCAGCAGTACCTCCCCCGGGACATGAGAGGGCAGCCCCCCTGGTTTACATCGGGGCCACAGAACTGGTGCTTAGAAGGCCACCACCAGGGGGCGCCTGGACAGTATACCCGGAAGTGCTACCAGAAGAGGAGCTGAATTCACATGCAGCACTTCCGGGTACAGTATAAAGGAGGCCACCTCACTCCACTCGAGGAGCCGGAGTCAGGTGGAAGAAAATGGAGCTTGCGAGTGAGGAGTGGAGGTGGAGGAAGAAAAGAGATAGAAGAGAGAAAGAGAAGGGACTGAGAGCTTTATTGGTGGTGATTTGTGCGCTGTGTTCATTGTGTTGTACAAAAAAGGAATTAAACGTGTGTTTTGGGACATTTGGCATCTGTGTCAGTCTGTGTCTGGGTTCAAGTTCATATTCCTTCAAGCCCCATCATTGCATATATTTTTGTAAGAAACATGTTCTGAGCTTCTTTAAGGTAAGTTAGTAATAGTCACTGTTCATGTGCCAAGAAAGCAGACCACTTTGGCCAAACAGTGCAAGCTTGGCCTAAGAACCAGATATAGTCTGAAAAGAACTGGAAGAACTCATATTTCCATTGATTGAAATTGGTATGTCAAGAAATGAGTGTTAGCCTGGAAAATCTGAAAATTAAGCAATGAGCTGAACACAGGGATAAAGGTATCAATTAAAACCATAGAAACCAGTTTTGCCAAAAACCTGTAGTTTTTGAACTTAATGTAGAGGGAACCTTAATGGCCCAAAGGTCATTCAGCATGTATATACTATCATTCAGACTGTATGTTCTACCTGTTAATGACAGATTATATAGATTGTTTATACAGTGCACAAAGAGGTAGGAACTGAAAAATATTTTAAATAGTCAATCTTTTTAAGATTTTAGGATATTCACATTAATTCTCTTTCCAAAATGTAAAAAGAAACTCCCTGAACTGAAAGCAGTCTGTTTCATTAGCAAAGGACATCATCTGCTCTACAGAAAGAAATTGGCAGAAGCAGCCAAGCTTTAAAAAAAGAAAATCACACCCCCCCTTACATTTAAGACCAAATGTAAGCCCCTGTCTCTGGAGACTCTGTATTCCTCCTCAATATTCCCCCTCTGTGTATGTCATTATGTTGAATGAGGTGCACTGAGATAGGCAGGCTTTCCGTTCAGGACTAGTTAGGCATTGTAACAGATGCTACCCTGTGTCACTTTAATAAATTAAGCAGATTCAAAAAGTGAATGTTTGAATGGATATCACATTGTTGCTGAATCTTTTTGTCTATAAGTAAAAAAACAAATCTACAAGTATATTTTAAAGAATAAAAATTTAAATCTCTGTGCAAATAGCACAGTTTCTTCTACCTTTTATCATCTAAATTGAATTTTCTGGTATGAATGAGGGTGGTTGTGTGCACTGCAATGGATTCTTGGCTCTGATGACTGTTGGTAGAAAAGGGGCAGCTAAGGTACTTACCCTGAGAGCAAGAAAAGGGTCATGGATGGCTGACAGGAACTGTACAAACATCTTCAGGCTTTTTGAGACAGCAAAAAGAATTCCATATTCTCTTTCATTTAAAAGAAAATATTTGAGTATAGTGCTTTTTCCTGGATACAGGCTGAAAAGGCTTACACATATTTATATGCCTATAATGCACTAACTGTAAATTATTAAACAATACAACATGTATATCTATACATATGTTAAATGCACAGTAAAACAGGATAGATATAAATGATTAGATGACAATGGATAGGAAAAGAAAAGCTCCTGTTCAAAGCATCCATGGAGAAAATAAACACCCAGGGTGGTTCACTGTCAGTTGTAACTAACAAAGGCATGATTCTGATGACCTGGGTCACCTGGCTGCTCTCCCATTCCTGGGAGTTCTATGATATTAGAATTACATGCTGAAAAGCAAATAAAAAGCATATTGAATTCTGACTAATCTCAAGGCTCCCAAGGTCTATGGCATTACATTGCATGGGCAGTAGTAGCAGCTTGGCATTGCAGCAATGGATAACAAGAAAGGAAACTCAATAAAGAAGGATCAGTTACAGTTCATAATAATTGTCACACAGGTATTTGTATGCAATTGGATTACAAATAGAGTTACAGAGTTACAACAGGACCAGCCTAAGCAGCAGCTCTCATCATAGTATGTAAGACTAAAGTAGTCATCACCATGTATTTAAATGCTAAGAATGATGGAGCATTCTTTAGATAGATAGATAGATAGATAGATAGATAGATAGATAGATAGATAGATAGATAGATAGATAGATAGATAGATAGATAGATAGATAGATAGATAGATAGATAGATAGATAGATAGATAGATAGATAGATAGATAGATAGATAGCACTTTGCCCCAAAGAAAGAAACTCTAGAAATATAATAAACAGCAACAACCCCCTCAAATACATGCAAAAATAACAAAAAGAAGAAAAACCTTCTGACTTGGCTAATAATAACAGAGAAGTCACAGTGAGGCATTATAAAGGCATGTTGCCGTAGGTATGAAGAAGCCCCAGTAGCATTTCTTGACATAGTTCTGCTGAAAAGATTGTGAGCTAAAAGTACTCACTCAATGATAGTGTGTCATGCACATCATTTCACAGCTTTGGGGCGCCGTGGCTAAAAGTTCATCCTCCCACAGTTTTGTGTTCATTACGTTGTAAGAATGGACTTGAAATTGTTTGAATGGTATTATTTTTTGGGAGGGGGGATTGATTTTTATCCAATATAATGCAATGTCTATTTGGAGGGGAGGAGGACATGGGTGTGTATGGCCCTGTCTCTGCCTGATCATCATCCTGATCAGATCATCAGCAAGGGTCAGGGATTTAGTGGCACATGTATCTTCCCGGCTCAGTGCATTTCTCTGGTGGCTACTAATTTCTTTGACCTATCTAATATGTATAAAAGGATTTATTAATTTTTCTGTTATTTTTCAGTGCGCAGTCCATGGGAATGGGGGAGAGTACCGTGCCTATTTAGGTGCCTATGTGGGCCTTATCTTGGCATTGGTATGAGTAAGTGCGTTGAACAGGCATGTGGGGTGGTCTGAAGAGGGTGATGGGTTTATTGTGTGGTTTGCTGCCTTGCGGGATCGGGTGTGGGTGGGATAGCCCTTCGTTATTTTCTCAGGTGGTGGTGGAGGGATGTTCCAATGCACTCTTTGTTAAGTCTCCTTTCTTCCTGCCTCTCAGGCTTCCTGTGCTTTACCTGAACTTATGAATAATGCAGTGATAATTTCTTGAAATGTGCGCGGAGTAGGATCAGAGAAAGGGCTGTAATTCTTAATTAACTGTGGCTTATGGTTGATATAGACCTCCTCCAATAAACCAAGCTTTTTAAATGAACTCAGGTGACTCTGTAACAATATTATATCACTGCTTCAGTGTTTGCAAATTCTAAAAAACACATTCTAAAATTTTACCAAACCCCAAACTATAGATGACATACTAGAAACAGGGTCAGACAGCGAGAAAAATTCTGCTATGTGCTAGTTTGTGAAATAGAAAATAGCCTTCTGTTCATTATACTGTCCTTTGCCATTTCCAGTTTCATTCTATGTATATGTTTACAAATCAACTCCCCAGACTAAAAGATTTCAGCCCTTTTGTATGTCATTATGACACCATTTTGGATAAATCACCAGCTCCAATTTGATACCACCTCCCCTGGTCCACCTGTGCTCTGCACAAATTTGATACTGACTTATCACTTTCAGGCATGTTTCTCTTGTTTAACCCATCCTTTAAATCATTTTCTTTTTTCTCTTTACACTGTTCTTATTCAAGGTTCGACTCCATTTTAATTCTTAGTCTTTATCCAATTCATTGTTGGGTTCCAGTCTTACACTCAATTCTTTTCTCTTGCCTGAATTACATTTATCAAAATTTGACTGATAAGCTCCCTAATGGCATTTTAAAACAATTTTTTTAAGAAATTACAGATTTCTGAGCAAAACTGTCATTCATGATAGCAGATTACTTAGAAATTAACATCAACTAGTTGAGGACCATACTTAGAAGAAGTCTCTCTGAAACTTAAAGGAGCGATTCGAAGGCAACAAACAATGACAAACTATCTGGAGGCATCCATCATGTGCGTGTAAATACCTCATATAGTGCACCCCAATTAAAATCTTCACATTACATCTCTCAGATCTGAATTAAATAACCTTCTTCTTCAGAAAGCAGAATTTCACTTGCAAAGAACATGTGGTAAGTATTATTCTTCGGCTCACATTATCCTAGCTATTAAGAATAAATCTTGAACTACTGTTAACAACCTCCTTCAAATAAACAATTACTTTTGGGAATTTTTGTCCAATGTAATTCAGGCTGACCCAGAATATTGCTCACTGAATAATGACCTTCTCTTTTGAAGATCTACAGTTTCCCCCAATATCTGCTGAAGATATTGTTATGCCCAATACTCTTGTTATGGTCAATGATCTTGGGGTGCTCAGCAGGGCCAAATAAGCTGGCACCAGAGGTACTTTTAAGATTCTGGGATAAACTGTCACTTCTTTAGCTGCAGATACTTAAGTGTTCAAGCTCTACTATGCAACTAAACCTACACAATTGACTCAGCCTTACTTTATTATTAAAAAAGGGAAAAGACCTAACCAACTGCTCTAACTACCACCCTATTTCTTTGATGAATTTGGTTGCCAAGCTGCTGGCAACATTACCTGCAATACGGTAACAGTGAGTTTTTCATATAATGTTAGGTGGCTACTGCACATCTTAGACGCATCCCATATTCTGTTTTGTACAAGTGGGTTCATTGCTGCAGACACTGAGAAAGCATATGATTGTATAAATTGGGATTTTTTTATAGCAAGTGCTAAATCACAAGCTAAAAGGGTAAAAATTGTATTCCTCTCCTATCGTAGTAGCAATCGTTACTACCACACAAATACATAAAAATATAATATAAACATTTATTTCTTCTATTTTTAAAGGTGCCAGAGAGAGCTGCCTGTTGCCTCCTACTATTAGATATACTATTTAATCATACCATATCATTACATGACAATGATTTAATTACCTATTGGGTTTCTTAAAACAATTGCACTTAATGAAGACGATGTATCACTATTTTAGGGCAATGCACCTCACAACCTACCTCATGTTTTAAACTTATTAAAATTCCTTCAAACACTCTCATGATATAAATTTAATTGGCAGAAGTCAATTTTTTACCACTGTACACTGTCAGTTGGGCAGTATACTTTGTCATTTAATATTCCAATATTAAAATATCTAAGGCTGGATATTTCTTCATCTTTTAAATTCCAATGTGACTTTTTTTAAGTGAGTATTACGGAGTATTAAAAAAAATCTCTCACTGCCTGCTCCTCTCCCCTACTCTCCTTTCATTCCAGACTGGCTCCCTTTAATATGAATATGGTTCCCCAACTTAATTATGTTAGTTGGGGCCAGTAAGGGCAGCAGGTCACTAATTATTGGTTTAATATTAAGTTGATAATTTCTGTATTTTAATGGAACAAAAGACAGCTGTCACTTAAATATCTTATTGTAATTAGACATTGGGTAAGTAAGGAGAAACTTTACCAGACAGGAGCTTTGCTTTATGCCCTGCATGGAACTGTCCTTTTGCCTTCTGATAATTCTTTTCCTTGGCTTTTAATTGAATCTAATATTGCTGTTCCCAGACCTCTTTCTAATCTGCCTGTAACCTTATTAAAATTAAAATTACAGAAATTATATTTTAGGCACATAATTTTTTCTGAATTGAGTTCTTTGCCGTAAGGTGTAATAATAGCTGGTGTAATGCCCATCTTGGCATCATCAAACTCCTATTTTTCATAATCACACTATAATTTTTGGGGTAACCTGGTAACTTTCCCACCTTAGGCCAAACACTCTGAGATATTGCTGATGACTCTAGTCTTTGCACATTTCAGTCCTTAATGTTCATCTATGACATTTGTTTTTCATCATTCTTTTTAATCTCCAACTTAGATCAGTCCTTAAGACCTATAAAATGTGTATCTTTTCCACTCTCCCTCATTAATTAATCATTCATCTCAGCATTTCAGTTTGTGAAACTAATTTCAACCCTATAAGCACTTTTCAGAAACACCTCATAACCTACTTTGCCTATTCAATCTATATGGCCATGGCCCCTCATCTCCAATGTTCTATTATTAAAAAAAAATACTGTTGCTGCTAGAAACCTTAACCTGCAAAACAGTCAATAAAGGTTTGTACACTGATTATATTCCACTCCTTCGAAACTATTTTTATGAACATTGCCTTGGACTTCTTATGCCATTTGGGTCAATCACTTTTCTTCACAATTTTTGGGGAGTGTCTCTTCATAGCTACTTTTTGATCTAAGATTGCCCCTTTTCGGCCTCCACTCTTGCAATCAATGTTATTTGCTTGCCTCATCATTTTCTTCTGCTTGATCTTTCTTCCATCTCACTAAATCTTCTCCAACAGAGGTTATTCTCCCTTGGCTCTCTTGCTGCTACATTTGTTTTTAATAACCTGCTGGAAATCCATACACTCTATATCATTCTTAGCCTAGAAACTCTGTCTTCTTAATTTAACCTTATTGGACCTATTACTTGCAAGGTTACCCGTCACTGAAATGCATAGTGGCTACAACAAAATATCAAAGAGCTTGAATGTCCCATTAAGAATTGTTGGATACATCATCAGAAAGTGAAGGGTTCATCACAGCACCCAGACCCTTACTAGAATAGGCCGTCACTCAAAACTAAACATCAGAGCAAGATGTCAACTGGTGAGAGAGGCTACTAAATATCCAACAGTCACTCTCAGAAGTCTGCAATGGGTACATGGGTACACAATTTCAAGAGCTCTCCAAAAAACAGGCCTCTACGGGAGTGCAGCAAGAAAGAAAATATTCCTTAAGAATGTCCACATAAAAGCATGCATGCACATGCTACAAAACATGAGAAAGACCTAGTTAAGATGTGAGAGACGTTTTTATGGTCAGTTGAGACCAAAATAGAACTTTCTGGCCAGACTTCAAAGAGGTATACAGTATGTGGCATTAAACTAAGACTACCCACGCCTCAAGAAACACCATACCTATGGTGAAATATTGTGGTGGCAACATCAAGCTATGGAGATGCTTTTCAAATGCTGGGAATTGTAATCTTTTCAGAGCTAAAAGGACAATGGATGGACACAGATTTTGCAGTAGAACTTGTTCCAGTCTGCTATGAACATCTTTCAACATGACAAAGGCATAAGGATAAAGCGACCCTGGAATGACTCAAAAACAGAAAGATAACTGTTTTGGAATGGCCAAGTCAAAATCCTGCTCTTAACCCTATTGAGAGTCTGTAGCACTATTTGAAAACTGCTGTCTGGAGGCACCATCCCACCAACCTAGATGATCTCTATAAATTCAGCCAAGAAGAATGGGGAAGAATCATTCCTGAACAACGTGCAAAACTGGTACCTACTCTCCATAAAAGAATTAAGGCTGTTATTGCAGCAAAAGACATCTTGACAAAGTATTAATGTGTAGGGCTTCTAATAATTAGTCAGAAACACTAACTTTTCAGTTTTTCTTCGTCACTTAAATATCTACAGAAAATTATTTATTTTGACTTTGGAAATGTATTGTCACACCATAAGACTTCACATTAAAAATACTGAATGGATAAATATGTGTACACAGCTTTTGTCATGCAGAAAATTATGATGACTTTCACTGGGATTGAATACTTTTGCACACCACCATATTTAAAGCTTTATACGTTACAAGATAAAAGATGGGCTGGAATCAAAGATAAAGACCACGTTTTGTGGTGATTAAGTAAAATGAATTCTTAGGCTTTGTTTTACTCTTTTAATAAACAATTGACTACAAAAAAACGATGCCAAAAAATGCAGCACACTGAATGCCAATGCCTTCTACCCAAAACAAAAAGGCATCGTAACAGCTAAAATAGTAACAGTGAAACAGACTTTCTTGCTCTGTACTTTGCTGGAATGTTTGCTTTATTACAATGAGTACTATAGTGTATGAATTTACTTATTTGTTTGTTTATTTATTTATTTTTTAAAAAAGGGGTCAGGAGATCAGAAACATAGTCATTCCTTTTTCATATAAAAAGGAACAGCATCTTGTTGCTGCTTGTTTCATTCTCAATAATTGATTCCAGCTTATCTTTATCTCTGCACTCTTCCATTTATTTAACTCATTGACACAAATAATTAAAAAAACAATAAGAACAATATCATTTGCTCTGAATGAAAGCTATACTTGAGTATTATCTCCAGAAGTGAATATCATAGTTTCTGACAATATTTCTAAATAGTAGTATGCAAAATTATACCAGTAATTGCCTCAGTATTGAGCCCTGAGGGACACCATATCAAGCTTCTAACATTAAGATGATGAACTATCATCACATTCTATAAGCATCAGCTAAACAAAGAACAGTGTCTGATAGTCTAATATATATTTTCAAACCACCGTAATAGAATAGTATGTTCAATTATGTAAAAAGCAGTAGCATAATAACTGTAGCATTTCTTTCATAAGATACTAAGATGTCACAATGCTGTTTCTCTGTAAGTAGTGCAAAAGCCAGACTTAAATTTTGCAATAAATATATCGTGGTCTGGAGCTAATTTTTACAACTGTGGTTTTACCACAGACATTTTAGCAAGTGGAACTGTCATAATCAACAGATATCTGTGGATTGTAATAATACTAGCTTTTATGTGCATATTTTTGAGGGCATATTTTTTGTACCCATATCCTAAAGCTAATCTTAATTGAACTTTCTATTTTTACTGTTTACGCATCACTGTTGGAAGTGTCACATGATCTCAATCATCACATTAATTCTGTTATGGTAGTACACTCAGATGAAATTTTGCCTTGTATCTTATTTTTTTTTCTGTTCAGTGATTGAAATCTGATATGAGTGTGTACAGATACTGAACTTATCCTGAATGTGCCCACAAATGTGTATAAAATAATTTTATCAGGTAGGTGCTATACCTATACAAAAATGAGGTTGAAACCCATAAATACATTCAAATAGAGACATATTTATAGCTGAATTGTTGACTACAGAACTCCCATTTAAACCTTTATATGGTGAGTAACATATTTAAGAAAACCAAGTCTTACGGGTTTACCATCTATGAAAATAACTTTTGGTTTATGTTTCAAGAAATTGTGGGTGTTTCAATTTATTTATCAAGGATGAACTAATGAAATTAATTTTAGCTCTTGAATCTATTAATGCAAAGACTTTTTTTTACCCTTTACCAATGTGGAAATTAATGTCAAATTCTTACACTGATTTTAGCTGCTATGACCCACCCCACCAACTTTTGCATAAACAACATTGTTGCCAAAAGTCCTGGATCATCACACTTAAAACATAACTTTCTCTTCCATAACTGTCACCCATTCTTTTGTACACAACTTTGTGTTCCTATAAACTTTATACACCATTCCTTAACTTAATCTATTTCTGCTGCTAACAAAATGATAACCTTATACATGTTGTTATATAAATTAAATTCAATTTTCATCAAATGATCACAGAGATCCTCAGCATCCCCCTGTAATTCAGAAATATCAAAAGATGACTCATTTCAGGGCAATTCATTGTGTCATTTCAAGTTTATGTAATGTGACTCACAAGAGACAGTATAACAAAATGTAAAATGAATAGGAGAATTATAGTCAGTGAACAGGCCAAAGATCAAAAACAAGACTCAACACTATTTAGCATCAAAACCAAATCAAGAACCAAAAGTCTTAGTCAAAAAAAAATCTAACGGCAGAGATTCAAAAATCAAGAATTGCAAGTTTTTTATCGCAGCAAAACAAGGATTTATTCATCAAATTTGGATACCCTGGAACCATTGAAGATGATCTTTAAACCATTGCTCTGATGATGACACTAATAATTCCTCTTTTCTCCCTACCGCACTACCCTCCTCCACTCAAGCGTTGCTCCACTACCTTCCAACTCCGACTCGCTTGAATAAGGGCATGTGGTCCCTTTTATTACAGACCTGGGAGTACTTCTGGTGCCAGGGCGACTGCCCGATGAAAGCACTTCCGGGTCGCATGGAAGTCCATAATATGGAGCTTGTCTCCCTACAGCACCCTCTTGTGGCACCCAGTGACCCCAGCAGGGCTGCTCTGCCAGACTACATATCCCAGCCTGCCCTGCTGGCTTCTTACTGTGCACCAACCTCCATGGCTGCTGCCATCTAGCGTGTTGAGGGAATAAAAAACCTCCAGCAACTTCTTCTCTTTTTAATGGGCTGTCCATCCACCCTTTCCGGTCCTTCTTTCCAGGTCTGCTCCCTCTCCTGGCAGAGATGCCTGTCCAGCCTCTGTAGTATCTAAAATAAATAAAATGTATTATTTTTCAAATGGCAGCACACAACAGGAAAATAAAACAGAAAACTGTAAATGGTAAAAACAAATTATGTACAGTAAAATCTCGATTATCTGTTAGGGGTCGGTACTGAAGCCATGACAGAACAGCTACTTTAAAAATACAATGCTGCAGATTAGCTAATAGTGATATTTTTTTACAAAACAAAATATAATATAGTATTAACAAAATTAATAAACTGATATAATACTGTAGCAACCATGATAATTAGATAACAAAACTCAGAGGTATTGGAGTTTTCTATGTCTTTAATTGGTGCCCTGTCTTATACTCCATTATCTGGTTTACGGAGCATACTTCCAAAACAATAAAAGAAAAGTTTCCTTACCAATCATTGTATCTCCTGCCACTCAGGTTACTTTTTCTGTATACCACAGACACTCCTGCTTAATGTCTCCGACTCCCTACTCAAAACTTTCTTCCGCCACACCATCCTTTTTCTCCTAACTTCTCCTGTCACTCATCTCCAACCCTTACAGAACAGACGCTCTTCACCCAGTCCCATCACTTTCAGC